>NC_089808.1:40111920-40411920 GCF_029633855.1 Hoplias malabaricus | reverse complement strand
TACCTGGAATCATTGAGCACAAGGCAGGTATACACCCTGGAGGGGGCGCCAGGGAGAGAGAGCATTTCACCACAAATTCATTCAAATTCTCCACAGGGACCAACACAGCCTCAAAGTCGAGGGAGCAGACCACGTATCCGATGAGAAGGAGCATGACACCGTGTTTGATTTCATCCGTTTCATCCATGTTTTGATAGAACAGACTCTTGTTTGAGCTATGACCGAATCAATCATCAGACGTTTAGCTTGTATCTGACACTGACTTACAGGAGCAGTCCGCCATTTTCTCCAGTGACTCTACGTCATTGTACTTCAGTTTACACTGACACCCAGTGGCCTGAATGTGTCAGATTCTGTAACTAAGCCTGCCACTGCCATGTGGGAGACCCACTCTATGGAGCATAACCTGGTTCGTTCAGAGTCAACACAGCGGTTTGGTTCTTTGTCTTGTGAGATTTTATAGAACGAATGGAATATAAAATTGTAAATCACTTTTTTTGCTGGCTCCTTTAAGTCGCATAAACAGGAGACGGGAACTACCCCAGGTTTAACCCCTGTCTGATTACAGTGATTCAGTCTGTTTTTATGACGTTTAAAAGCAAAATGCTGTACACTTTCTCAGAGGCAGCACACAGCAAGGTCGCTCACTCGATAACGAGACACAGCCGGTGTGACTCACTAAGGTCTTCCTAAAGGGTTTAAATATTAGGTGTAGAAATAAGTTTCAAAGCATTTTGTGTGTGTAACGTATTCTTGTAATTCAGACATTCTCCTGCTATTTTTCAATTTACAGTAACTCCTGTAAAAACATGATTTATTTTTCTCTGTTCTGTGTGAGGTTTGGTTTAGACACAATATTTCTACAGCTTCAAAATCACTGATGCTCCACTGAGCTTTAACAGGGAGAACAGAGCCTCTGTTGTTGCTACTTCAGGCTCAGCGCAGCAGAAACAGCACTATGTAACTTTTGGAGGAGGAGGGTAAGAAACCACCACCCCTCCCTCACCTTCCCCAGAGTGGCGTAAAAATTTATGGCACTGGGGGGAGCCCCAAGAGCAACGAACCCAAGTCGTACTTTTCGATGTTGGAGATGGTGACCACTACGTATTAATACTTTGTAATATTATAGGTTATTTTTTGTTGAAATGAGCTGCCATTTTAACCACTACACACCAGTTACCGTAAAACGGCAAAAGAGCTGGAGAATGTTTGAATTCTGAATTACATTTATACATTAAACGCTTTAAAACTTCGGTACGCTTAATATTTTAAACCCTCAAAGACAGATCTTTATCCATGGAAAATAACAAAAACAATAAATACAAAACTGAGGGACAATTTACAAAAGTGCACTAGTAAGAATACGAAACGACTAACAAACTCAATCGGGGATTTTCAGCAGGGCACACTCCGTCAGCAGCGTCAGTAACAGGGTGATGTAGTCACTGCAGCCGATCTGAAACGAGAAAGAGTCTCAGTCTCGAGTCTCACGGCCAAATAGAAATAACTCAAATGTAAACCACTACCTTCATTTTCCCATCATGCTGCGCTGAGCCCAGGGCAGTGGAGACCCTCGTGAGGGTACCGGCCGAAAGGTAGATTTTAAAGTGTTTGAAGAAGTGAGTCTCCAGCCCGTTCATGAACTGCTGGACCTCCTCGATGTCGACTCTGTCGTCTGCGCCGTCCTCCGAGTGAATGCTGCTCCAGAGTTCCCAGGCGTCCTGTGGGTTGAGGCTGTATTGGATGTTCAGAGGCGGCTGAGAGGGCATGGTCCAGGACAGTTTCAGGTAACTGATGTTGCTGGTTGAGTGGCAGCCGGTCCAAAGGGCAGCCAGCCAGCGTAACGTGGTGGAGCTGAGCCGCAGCGAGCCGAAGTTACAGTCAAACGTTTGCTGGAACCAGGACTTCACCAGAACCGTGAGGCTCTCCGGACCGCTGCTGCAGAACAGGGGAAGGCTCACAAAGTCGGGAGGAAGCGACCTCAGATACTCGGGGTCTCCGTTAACACACGTCAGCCAGCCGCGCCACACGGACTTCAGAGCGTCCTCCCCGAACAAGGGCTTCGAGTGAATCTGAGATTAATCAGAGAGAAAACAGCATGGCGTCTTATCAGCTGAACCAGGTCACTAGAGGTGTAGAATTAGAGTGGGTCAGGATTACGGGGTGTGACAATACACTCATGATCCATGATACACAGGGCTCGAGGCTAACATTGTCCCAGACCGATATAAATACCACACGAGTCAAGGCAAAAGATCTTTTAGGATGACAGTGTTATGTGCGGTAACACTTGGTGTCTATAAAAGACGTATGTCTTTTGCCACGTATGTCCTTTGCCACGTCAGTCCGTGGACTAGTTGCTTAATGCTATGCCCTCCTTGATTCCCATGGCAACGGTAATCTGGGAAAGTGCACGACCCGCCCGGTAACTACGACCATATTTTAAGGCCACTAGTTTAAAATACAGGAGGTCCTTGGGTTACGTCAGTCCTGAGTTACGGCGTTTTGTGGTTACGACACATCTCCCATTTACGATATAAAGCCTTGTTTCGACGTAAGTGGTTTTGCGTCGTAAGTGTCGTAACGTGAACTTCACGTGTGGTGTGTGCGGCGGAAGAATACACGGTTACGCGGCTCGGGACCGAGGAGGATAGGTGTGAGGATAGGATAAGTGCTTACAGTATGTTATTTACGTACAGTATGTACGTATGTTCCGACTTACACGGAAAATCGGTTTACGACGCGACGTAGGAACGGATCAATGTCGTAAGTCGAGGACCCCCTGTATATAACATGAAATTAAAGTCGTAATATTTCGAGTACTGATTTTGGGCTAAAAGTGCGTGAGGGGTTAACGGTAGAGTGCTTGGGTCTGTCCAATCACAGCGCTGGGCCAGCGTTTATGTGAGAGCACAAAGACGAGGTTAAAAAGCAGCAAAACAGACAACGAGCGCAGAGAAATAAGAGCACTGAGTAAGAACAGAGAAATCAAGAATGGAGAAGAGAACTGAGCGAAAATTGATAAAAACCAGAGCTTCTGCCCCATGATAAAATCAACGTAATGTGCGATCTCCAGTGGCTTAAATTACACCAATGATCAATTCATAAATGTATTTATTTACAAATAAGATCAAAAACTCCTGTGTATCGTTGTGAAGGTTGAACTCTAGTGATGTGGCAGAGCCACTCCAGGAGATAAAAAGTGTTTGTGTTTATTCAAGGTTTTCTGTTGAGTAGAAACACAGATTTTTGTCGTCTTTCTGAAGGGACTCTTACTGTAGAGAAGTTGCAGGAAGGGCATGTGTCTGCTTTTAGCCTTAAGCTCAAGAAGGTGAGCATCATTAACTTCTCTGATTAATCTGTAGCACAGTATTTCTGTCCTGAAAGCACGCTGTTTTAAGAGGCATATATCGCCCCCCTCCTCCCATCTGCGTTACTGCAACCCCAGCCCCACCCTCCACTGATAAACCTCTGGTGATGTCCCTGTTCTGGACAGAACTGACTGGGTTTAATACGCTAGTGCATTACTATTATTACTATTTTGTGTCTTCTGTGTCTGAACTCACCTGAATGAAGACCGTCTCAGCGTCCTCCTGTGACTCAGCCATTCCCAGAATGGCGGTGAACATGACTCTGAATCCAGCCTCCAATCCCACCTCCACAGCGACGCCCTGCTGCTTCTCGGCCATGATGAAGGCGCAGAGGTGTTTGGAGTAGAGTTTCAGCTGCGTGTGTCTGAATCTGTACAGAGGAGTGACGTAGGACAGCTTCCACTCGTTTTTCACCAGAAGAGCCACGTGCTCTGGGTCCACTCTGGCCTGTGGAGACAGAGGGGGAGCACAAGAGGAAACTGGGGGAATCAGACTTCAGAAGGGAAAGGTACACAGACTTACACCGAGCGCCCCGTCGAGAAAGACACGTCTGTACACGTGCCACACAACACAGCATTGAGGAAAACAGCTCGGAAAATGAGGAAAATAACTTTCTCTTTTGTATTTTTCTGTCTCTAATAAATATAGGAAAGGGTTTGTAAAAAGGCTGGGGTTCTTCATCACAGTTAAAGGACATGTCTACGATTCGGGGCACCTGCTCTTCTCTCTGGTTTGTTTATGTTCAGGAGCTCTTGTGGAACGGTGTGTTTGAGGAGAATAATGACAGTTGTAAGTGTTTATTCACTGTTTGAATCACCACAAAAACTCATTTGTAACTCATGTGGTTTATTTTTGTAGCACTTTAGGTCTGCGTTTACTTTCATACAGTTAGCGCTCTCCCAAATTGAGTCAGTTCCACCTTAAGGAATCTGAAACTGTAAAAATAAGTCAATATTACCCACCTATGGAGCATAAATAAGAACATATAGTCAACTCTTTTCATGCTTCTAAGTGTTTGGGGGTCTATCCAATGTCTAAAAGCCTCCAGATGCCATTTCCTGCCATGAGCAGAGAAAGAAAGCGTAGCATGTCCACCTGAGACCCTTTGATATTTTTTTTTTTACTGTTTACTGGCGTTGAGCTTCGTAAAATTTAAATTGTATACGTCACCTTTAAAAGGGAAACAATATTCAATGTCTTGAATATTTACCCATTTAAAGTGTGTGTGTGTTATAGCCCCCTGCTATGAACAACCCCAACGCCACATTACAGCTGCTCTGTGCTACAGGGGACATGCCCTAATGGATCAGTGGGACGTGCGGCTGCTTACGGTGATGTTCTGAGACTTGGCGGCTTTCCTGCTGGTGGGGATCCTGTGTCCCAGAGTCGTTAAATGTCCCGGCGTCTGCCAGAAAACAGACGGAGACTCCATGCAGCTCCTCCCGTAACTCTTACTCCTCCTGGTGAAGGGTCGGTTCACTGGGGTCTTCACAGCACTGAGGAGCACAGTTAAAGTACCTCAGACCATATCTACTCCATCACATCAACATCAGGACTTCTTCAGTATGGATTACCTCACAGACCCTGCATCAGCCATAACATTACAGCCACCACCTCGTCTCTACACCCACTGTCCGTTTTACCAGCTCCGCTGACCGTACAGGAGCACTTTAAAGTTCTACAGTTGAATACTGTGGGTCATCTGTTGCTCTGCATACTTTGTTAGCCCAATTACACCATGCTTTCCAATGCTTATGACCACAACAAAGCAGGTATGATTTGGGTGGTGTTAGTGTGTGTGTTGTGCCGACAGCGTCCTGTGTCACTGATGAAGGACTAGAGGACGAGCGACACACACTGTGCAGCGACAGATGAGCTACTGTCTCTGACTCTACATCTACAAGGTGGACCAACGAGGGAGGAGTGTCTCACAGAGTGGACACAGGGTTTAAAAAAGAAGGAGGTGGTTTTAATGTTGTGGTTTATATACCTGTCGTTTTCTCTGAGCTAAAAACGCCACTTTAATAAAGAATTAACGTTAAAAGGTAACGTTTGTCGAGTCTCGGTCTCTCCCCTCTGCTGACACAGACCCGAGGTAAACACCGCGCTCCTCTCGCTCAAAACACGGATATTTAAGGTGGAACTGCGGCGGTACCCTCCCTCACAGCGGGCAGAGCCTCTCCGCTGGGGTTTAACCGTGATACCAACGAGAAAGGTGATGTTTATCGGGGAGAAAGAGGTTTCTGACCTGTTCGGGGGCTCCATGGCGGACGGCGGAGAAACGGGTTCAAACTGCGCGCTCTCGGATGCAGCAGCCAGGCATAAATAATCAACCGCCGAGCCCTGCGTCACTCGGCACTCCTAAAAGCCGTTAAGGTCTGAATTAGATTCACAAATCGTTCCCACGATAGATAGATAGATAGATAGATAGATAGATAGATAGATAGATAGAAGCTATTCTGATCACTTATTTATTTAAAGATTACTTTCGATATCTTTTTGGCTTCTTTCATAATTCTTTTTCTTTCTATTTTAATGTATTTGTGGTGTTTACATATAATACATATTATTTTCTTGAACACAAACCCTCTCCCAGAAAAGGTAATTTGTTAAAAATGTGTTAATATTTGCCTATTAAATTTAACACTTCCACAAAATTATAGACTACAGCCCATAGCCAAACACTACTTATGTTTTCTGCTTTGAATCAAGCCTACTTTGTAAAAACAAGTATTATCATCGCGTTCCACAAGTTGTGTTTGGTCTGAGAGCGATTAGTCGAGTCTGAGTATGACGCGATTGTGGATTCACGAGCTCCGCTAGTGTCACGTGGTTTCACTGAGAGGCGGGGCTGGGGTCTCAGTCCCTCTTTATGGAGATAAAGGGAGTGCGGATGGACATTCCCACTTAAGGAGACCGGAACTCTTTCTGCTCCTGTGGCTCGAACAATCAATGAATCGTCTTTAGGTTGTTCATAATCTTCAATAGGGGACACGAGAGTTAATTCATTCATTCATTAACTCGATTCCTTTAGCCGCTTCACCCCGATAAATGTGGCAAGGGGTTAGAGCTTACCCAGAATCACTGAGTAAAAGGCAGAAACACACCCTGGAAGCACTCACCCAGTCACTTACTCTCTCTCTCTCTCTCTCTCTCTCTCTCTCTCTCTCTCACGCACACTAGATTAAAACAGCTAATAACAGAATTACTAAAAAACAGAACTGGTGTAGTGCCGCATTTTAACGGCGGGTGGCAGCAATGCGCTACAGCAGCGTCTCAACCTGTCAAAAGCATGGGAGAAGAATAACAGGTCATGTTCCAAACCACATACTACCACACTAGATAGTGCGCAAATATTAGTAAAAGGGAATTCCTTACTGAGTCTGAATCTTCATCATACCTCACCATGTGTTAAATCAGTGTGTGGTTTTGAATGCAGGTTTTTCAGGAGGAGAGTGTGTAGTCCCAGTCTTTTAGTGCCATGCTCATCATCTTAAAGTGGCAGATTAATATCAGATTTTTGCTTACAAGACTCTGCCTCAAACAGGAAGGATATAACTTCAGATTCAGAGATGGACTGACTGCGCTGTGGACCAGTGGAATATGGATCTCCATCTATAGTCCGAATGAGATGGGAATCAGACCTAATCCCTCAGCATCAGTATCTGACCTCCCTAATGCTCTGTCTGCCATCTAATCCTCACAGCAGAGTTCCCACTAACGTAAAGAAGAGGAGACACTGCAGCAATGGGGACAAACTCTCCTGCACTTTTCAGTAAATCCAACAACAAGAGCAACAGCACAGGGGAGAAGTGTGGAAATGTGTGAGAGTGGGCTTGTGGAAGTGTAGGAGTAAGTTTGGAAGAATATATGTATAGACGTGTGGAAGAGAAGAATTATACAAAATGTAGACATTTGTAAGTCTATAAATGCAGAAATGTGCAAGTGTAGAAGTGTATCACTGTATACGTGTGGAAGCAGTAGTGTGAAAGTGAAGAAGTGTAGAAGTGTCAAGTTAAAGTCTGGAAATCTGGAACAGACTGGACGTGAAGTGTCAAAGAGAAGAAGTGTGGTAGTGTTGGTGTGTGTTAGTGTACAAGTGAGGTAGTGTGTTAGTGTAGACCTATGCTAGTGTGTTAGTGTAGACCTGTGGTAGTGTGTTAGTGTAGACCTGTGGTAGTGTGTTAGTGTAGACCTATGGTAGTGTGTTAGTGTAGACCTATGGTAGTGTGTTAGTGTAGACCTATGGTAGTGTGATAGTGTAGACCTATGCTAGTGTGTTAGTGTAGACCTATGTTAGTGTGTTAGTGTAGACTTATGCTAGTGTGTTAGTGTAGACCTATGCTAGTGTGTTAGTGTAGACCTATGTTAGTGTGTTAGTGTAGACTTATGCTAGTGTGTTAGTGTAGACCTATGGTAGTGTGTTAGTGTAGACCTATGCTAGTGTGTTAGTGTAGACCTATGTTAGTGTGTTAGTGTAGACCTATGGTAGTGTGTTAGTGTGGACCTATGCTCGTGTGTTAGTGTAGACCTATGCTAGTGTGTTAGTGTAGACCTATGCTAGTGTGTTAGTGTAGACCTATGGTAGTGTGTTAGTGTAGACCTATGGTAGTGTGTTAGTGTGGACCTATGCTAGTGTGTTAGTGTAGACCTATGCTAGTGTGTTAGTGTAGACCTATGGTAGTGTGTTAGTGTAGACCTATGGTAGTGTGTTAGTGTAGACCTATGCTAGTGTGTTAGTGTAGACCTATGGTAGTGTGTTAGTGTAGACCTGTGGTAGTGTGTTAGTGTGGACCTATGCTAGTGTGTTAGTGTAGACCTATGCTAGTGTGTTAGTGTAGACCTATGGTAGTGTGTTAGTGTAGACCTGTGGTAGTGTGTTAGTGTAGACCTATGCTAGTGTGTTAGTGTAGACCTATGGTAGTGTGTTAGTGTAGACCTGTGGTAGTGTGTTAGTGTAGACCTATGGTAGTGTGTTAGTGTAGACCTATGGTAGTGTGTTAGTGTAGACCTATGGTAGTGTGTTAGTGTAGACCTGTGGTAGTGTGTTAGTGTAGACCTATGGTAGTGTGTTAGTGTAGACCTATGCTAGTGTGTTAGTGTAGACCTGTGGTAGTGTGTTAGTGTAGACCTATGGTAGTGTGTTAGTGTAGACCTATGTTAGTGTGTTAGTGTAGACCTATGGTAGTGTGTTAGTGTAGACCTATGGTAGTGTGTTAGTGTAGACCTGTGGTAGTGTGTTAGTGTAGACCTATGGTAGTGTGTTAGTGTAGACTTATGCTAGTGTGTTAGTGTAGACCTATGGTAGTGTGTTAGTGTAGACCTATGGTAGTGTGTTAGTGTGGACCTATGCTAGTGTGTTAGTGTAGACCTATGCTAGTGTGTTAGTGTAGACCTATGCTAGTGTGTTAGTGTAGACCTATGGTAGTGTGTTAGTGTAGACCTATGGTAGTGTGTTAGTGTAGACCTGTGGTAGTGTGTTAGTGTGGACCTATGCTAGTGTGTTAGTGTAGACCTATGCTAGTGTGTTAGTGTAGACCTATGGTAGTGTGTTAGTGTAGACCTGTGGTAGTGTGTTAGTGTAGACCTATGCTAGTGTGTTAGTGTAGACCTATGGTAGTGTGTTAGTGTAGACCTGTGGTAGTGTGTTAGTGTAGACCTATGGTAGTGTGTTAGTGTAGACCTATGGTAGTGTGTTAGTGTAGACCTGTGGTAGTGTGTTAGTGTAGACCTGTGGTAGTGTGTTAGTGTAGACCTATGGTAGTGTGATAGTGTAGACCTATGGTAGTGTGTTAGTGTAGACCTATGGTAGTGTGTTAGTGTAGACCTATGGTAGTGTGTTAGTGTAGACCTATGGTAGTGTGTTAGTGTAGACCTATGGTAGTGTGTTAGTGTAGACCTGTGGTAGTGTGTTAGTGTAGACCTATGGTAGTGTGTTAGTGTAGACTTATGTTAGTGTGTTAGTGTAGACCTATGGTAGTGTGTTAGTGTAGACCTATGCTAGTGTGTTAGTGTAGACCTATGTTAGTGTGTTAGTGTAGACCTATGGTAGTGTGTTAGTGTGGACCTATGCTCGTGTGTTAGTGTAGACCTATGGTAGTGTGTTAGTGTAGACCTATGCTAGTGTGTTAGTGTAGACCTATGGTAGTGTGTTAGTGTAGACCTATGGTAGTGTGTTAGTGTAGACCTATGGTAGTGTGTTAGTGTAGACCTATGGTAGTGTGTTAGTGTGGACCTATGCTAGTGTGTTAGTGTAGACCTATGCTAGTGTGTTAGTGTAGACCTATGGTAGTGTGTTAGTGTAGACCTGTGTTAGTGTGTTAGTGTAGACCTGTGGTAGTGTGTTAGTGTAGACCTATGGTAGTGTGTTAGTGTAGACCTGTGTTAGTGTGTTAGTGTAGACCTGTGGTAGTGTGTTAGTGTAGACCTATGATAGTGGGTTAGTGTCCGAGTGAAGAAGTGTGGTACTAGGTCTAGAAGTCTGGAAACTTTGAAGTGTCGAGTGTGGAAGTGAAGAAGTGGAAGTGTGCGGAATGGGACGCGCCCCGCTCCATTGACTCTAACCCTCTGCACTGTTCACTCTCCATGTGTGAATGTTTATCGCTGACAGTTGTAGTCGGACTGGACTCGGTACCGTCCCGGAGAGATTCGGTGGGCTATATCCCAGAGGACAGGCGGCGAAGGTGAAGCAGTAGGTCTCGGTGAAACTGAAAGGTGACCGAGACCGGGGCTCGTTAACGTTTCACTCAGTCACACAGAGCTGCTTGTGTTTTTTAAACCATTCAGACAGTGAATAACGGGCTGTGTCTCTGTGATTGGACCCTCTCTCTGGGCAGTTTTGTCTCCTCTGGACTATAAACAAGTAAGTTAATAACTATATTGTAAACGGATCAGCCATAAAATTATGACCACTTCCTTGTTTCTAAACTCACTGTCCACTCTCTCCACTGACCACACAGGAGCACTTTGTAGTTCTACAGTTACAGACTGTAGTGCATACTTTTGGCAGCCCCCTCTCCCCCTGTCCCTCAGCGCTCAGGACCCCCACAGAGCAGGTGTGATGTGGTGGTGGATCATCCTCAGCGCTGCAGTGACACTGACGTGGTGGTGGTGTGTTATTGTGTGTTGTGCTGGTGTAGAGTGGATCAGACACAGCAGTGCTGCTGGAGTTTTTAAACCCTGTGTCCACTCTCTGTTCTCTCTGTGAGACACTCCTCCCTCGTTGGTCCACCTTGTAGATGTAGAGTCAGAGACAGTAGCTCATCTGTCGCTACACACACACACACACACACACACACACACACACGTATAATCAGCTAGACGTTCTAATGAGGCTCTTCTTTCTTTTACAGCTCATCCTGACACCATGTCCCACAGATGTTCCTGTGCACTGCTGAGAACAGTTCGCCACATTTCGCAACGTCCACATCACACACTGTGTGCCCCCAGAAGCAGAGTTTTGCCTGTGTTACCTGTAAAGACACAGAACCATTGTACTTCAGAAGGACCACCTCTGTCCTGGTCCAGAACCTCCTTCAGACACAGTGCTACCGTCTCCTCAGGTAAATAAACATCAACCAATGAACACAGCCCTCAAAGCTTGTGATTTCAACTGTTCCACTGGATTCCCATTGTGGTCACAGATGTTCAGTGGCACACATTTGAGGGGCAGTTGTACATAAGGTAACAAGGTAACCCAGTGCTAGTAGTAATCCAGTGATTATACACAGCCCTGGCTCTGTAAGGCGCAGCCTTAATGCAGCTCCATCCAACTTATCATCCAACGTTAGCCCCAGAGCTATGTTGCTCCTGTGGCTTCCATCAAAACCTCACAGCAATCCTGCAGCATTTAGGGTAAAGTTGTCCCAGAAGAGTCGAGTCCACAAAATTTTGGACATGGTGTACTTGTTGTCACTGAAAAGCGGAGGTGTGTGGCGTGTCCTGAATTCATCCTCCTGTGAATATATTGTTGCTGTGTGAAAATACAAAGCTTTCAGCTCAAACCACAAGCCACTGAAGTCCAGAGTGAGGGTGCTGTGGTCAGTGGACCGTCAGGAGGTCCAGCGTCCATCGGCGCAGGAGCTGAGATGTTCTGAATCCAAGAAGATGAACACTTTTGCTGAAGAATGTCTTTCTTTTTCTGTAGATTTAAGTAGCCTGTCCATACGAAGCCACACCTGTGGGGAACTGTGTTCCAGTCACATCGGAGAGGAGGTCACGCTCTGCGGCTGGGTCCAGTACCTCAGGTTTGCTCACTCTAGCCTCCAGAACCTCTTCTGAGCTTTCACTGTATCATCATCCACCTCAATTTAAGGAAAATATGATGTGTCTTTTTGTGCTCTAACTGTTTAAGGGGCATAAAGACCTACCTTACACTGTTTAACCTGGGTGTGTGTTTACTACGTAACGTTTTTCCACTGCATGGTACCTACACTACCCAGCTCTACTTTGGAAACCACAACGGCGGCGGTAACGTTAAGCATTGTTTACTCATGGTGTATTGGCGTGTTGTTGTTGTTTGGGACTGAACACAGCTCCGTCATCAGTTCAGACAGATCAGTAGAGTTTGTTCCTTCCTTCTTGCAGCGTCCAGCTCTCGCTGGATTCTTTCGTCGGCCACCGATCCAAGGAGCGTTTGAACCTCTTCAAAAGACCACGGCGTCATTTTACGAGCTGCCGTCGTGAGTCGGATAAAAACAAACCTGATCTCTGCTGCAGCTGGAGATTTTACAGATGGAGAGTTGGTGCTGGTCGTCTGCGTTGCGTGGCGTAGAGTGACGACTCTCTCTGGACAATCAGCGCTCTGCAAGGTTTACACGCCACGGTTTAGTCCCTACTCGACTCGCTCTGAACCACGAGAGAACAGCCACTAAACAAGAACCAGGACCAGGGCTAGATTTAACTGATGGAGAAGAAAAATAGCCGAGTAAAGCAGGGTAGTGTAGGTACCATGCATTGGAAAAAAGTGTATGGTTACTGTATCATCCGCAAGTCGGGGATGTTATTAAATTTCTACACCACGTGACGTCAGCATTGTACATGATGTAGTTCTGTAATGCAGTGCACACTTCAAGTAATTTCTCTCTTCTTTTGAAATGCCAGACAGGATCTGTTTGTGATTTTGAGGGACTTCAGCGGACTGGTGCAGGTGCTCATCCCTCAGGACCAGGTAGCTCTGCTCTGTTCAGTTTGTAATGTAATATTGTGAGAGTGTTACATTTGTTTTTTAGCTTTCCTGAAATTGTGGAGTGTCCCTGGTACTGGGAAATGCACATATAATAATATATTATTATTATTATTATTATTATTATTATCATGATCTTCAGTTTGACTGCGATAAATCAATCACATTAAAAGAAGAGTCAGTCACTTTCTTCAGTATGTTTCCTTCACATCATAAAACAGTGGTTATGCCCCCTAGTGGCCTGAATGTGTCAGAGATTCTGTAACGGAACCTGTTTAAAACATGGCCGCCCCCATGTGGGGGACCCGCTCTTTGGAGCTTAAGTTCATTAATTCAGGGAAAATAATCTTCTGTTAGTTGAACTGTATAGAAAAACATGTATGAATTTTAAATAAACGCATTAATAAATATTGTTTGTTTACGTTTGGAGGTAAAAAGTGACAGTGTGTTCCTTTAACTGTCATCTGTGAAAGCTGGGATTGCCCTTAATCTGAGCTCTTTTTCCATTTCTTTTCCAAGCCTGAGCTGAGGAGCGCTTTCTGCGGCTTGTCTGTCGAGTCGGTCGTCAAGATCCAAGGAAGGGTCAGGGCACGTCCGGCTGGCCAAGAGAACAAGGTCAGTGTCTCATATCTCTCCGTGGACACCGCAAAATGTCATAGCATTAAATCAGGGGAAAACTGGAACTAATTATTTGTTCTAAAACTTGTTACACGTTTGGCTTTCGCTGGAGATTTTCCCCGGCCACCGACCCAAGGAGCGTCTGAACCTCTTCAAAACCCCTCGGGGGAATGTTACGAGCTGCGAGTCGGAAAAAACAAACGTGAACGCTGCTGTAACTGGCGAGTTTGTGCTGGAGCTCTGCATTTCTCCGGCTCTGCAGGGTTTACACATCACCATTTATTACCTACTTGGCTCGGCTGGAACCGGAACTGAGCAGGGATGTAAAAAGTACCTGGTTCCAGGGACCAGGACCGAGTCGAGCCGTGCCGAGTCGAGCGGTGTAGGTCCCATGCAGTGGAAATGTGACATATCCACAATCCATTTAGTATTTCCCTGAATTCAGTTATTATTTTATTAACAGGAATCACATGTGAGCTGGGTCACATGACTTGAAACATCTCCCAGGTGTGGGGCGTGGCCAGAGGAGACACACGGGAGTAACATAGGACAGGAAACCTATAGAACACAAAGCAGACAAAAAACAGAGATGAATCCTGGGGCGTTGTGTTTTATTCTGACTCTGTTTGCTGCAGTGTGTAACAGTGGCGTGACTGTGGTTTCAAAATCATAATGTCAGCCCCATGTCCCCCCGTTCTTCAGCGCTCAGGACCCCCACAGAGCAGGTGTGATGTGGTGGTGGATCATTCTCAGCGCTGCAGTGACACTGACGTGGTGGTGGTGTGTTAGTGTGTGTTGTGCTGGTGTAGAGTGGATCAGACACAGCAGCAGCTGCTGGAGTTTTCGTACCTGCTCTGAGGAATGTATGCAGATGTACAGATGTTAATTTTTTCCCAGATACATCCATAAAACACAAAACACACTTATGTAGGTCAGATAAACTCGGCTGTGCGCTCCTTGAGTAGAGGGCTGTCTAACCAATCACATTTCCAATAGACGCTTCCAGTTCCACGCTTACTGTGCACTGAAATGTTGCTAATCTGCGATGAGAATTAATGTTCACAAGCGTCATATCTGTCATAAATAATCACAGTAGTCCGTCTGAACATAATTACCCAGCCCCTCACGTCCAGCCCGCTTCACTATAACGTACATGAAGCGACCGAAACGGAAAGCCTTTTGAGATGCCTGTTTTTGTGTGTGTTATCCCGACTTTCAGAACATGTCCACGGGAGAAATTGAAGTGTGCGCCGAGCACTTGGAAGTGCTGAACACCTGCCGGAAGCTGCCGTTTGAGATTAAAGACTTTGTCAAGGTAAGGTTGAATCTCCTTGTGTATTACAAGGAGGAAAACATTCATACACTGCTCTGAAAGCTTCCCTTTGTAGCCTTTAGTGTTGATGAGGAATTAGCATTCACAGTTTTCTCATTAGTATGCGGCTTGCTTTTTTTCTCCACACGGCTTTACAATACCGAGTACCGGCTGTACGTTCCTGCCGCAGAGCTGTGCTGGAAACAAAAGCCGTGGCTCCTTTTAGTTTGTAGAGATCGGCATTGATGTAAAACCTCAGTGAAATGTGCTAGGGCCCGACCCGTGCCTGACGTGGCGCTGCTTGCTCTCTCGCGGCAGAAATCCGAGGCCCTCCGGATGCAGTACAGATACCTTGACCTTCGCTCGTCTCAGATGCAGTACAATCTGAGACTGAGGTCACAGCTGGTGATGAAGATGAGAGAGTATCTTTGCAATTTCCACGGTAAGACAAAGACAAATCTCCACTCTCTAGTGTTCAGCTCTGTGACTGGGAGTTAATGGCGTTGTCCTTGTGTTTCAGGGTTTGTGGATGTGGAGACCCCAACGTTGTTTAAAAGGACCCCTGGGGTAGGTTCCGTCTCGTCTTTTTGAAACCACACTCAATCAGGGAGAGGCTGGTGGCCACTAAAAATAGCAAATAGTTTAAGAGAATGATCATTTACTGCTTTGTATTCATGGTAAGAACCAGTTTAGGCTCCATAGAGTGGGTCCCCCACATGGGTGTGGCTATGTTTATAATAGATTTAGTACAGAATCTCTAAAACTGGCCACTAGGTGTCAGTACAATGGCTGTTTCATAACATGAAGAGGAATTTCAGGGGAATATGTAGCATATAAAGGGATTGCCCCCTCAGCTCCTCTGTTACTGACTTAACCCAATTCAATGCATAGTCCAGTGGTACGGTGCTTTTCCACTGCATGGGCTCGGCTCGACTCGACTCACTTTTAGCTTTTCGCTTTTTCAGTAGCACAGCTCTCCCGCGAAATGAGCTGGTGACATCACAAAACCCCATCTCTAATGGGTAAAGCAGGCTTTAAAGACCACACCACGTCGGCGGTAAAGTCAGGCGCTGTTTATTCGTTGTGTATTTGCTTGTTGTTTTGGATCTGCGCCCCAGTTCTCACAGATTGGTTTTCCTCGTCGCACGTTCGGCTTCCGCTGGAGATTTTTGTCGGCCACAGAGCTCTTGAACCTCTTTAAAAACACGCTAATGTTATGAGCTGACGTTGTGAACGCTGCCGTAACTTCAGGTTTGTGCTGGAGCTCTGCATTTTGTGGTGATTGATAGGTCTCTCTGGCCAATCAGCGCTCTGCAGCCAGTGGAAAAGCAAAAGAGTCGAGTCGAGTAGGTTCCATGCAGTGGAAAAGAGCCATAAAATAGCTTTTCTGTTATGTGTAGTAAAGTTTAAAATACATTACAGCCCCGTCCACATGCATCTAAATGTAGGTCCTGACCAGTGAAAAATGGGGATAAGAAAGTATGCAGAGAAACAGATAGACTACAGTCTAATTGTAGAACGACAGAGTGCCCCTGTGTGGTCAGTGGAGCAGACAGAATGAACAATGAGTGTAGATACAGTTAGGGCTGGACAATAAATCAATATCAATATATATCACAATACAGGAGGTCCTCGGGTTACGTCAGTCCTGAGTTACGATGTTTCGTGGTTACGACACATCTCCCATTTACTGTATAAAGCCTTGTTTGGACGTAAGTGGTTTTGCGTCGTAAACGTCGTAACGTGAACTTTGTGTGTGGTGTGCGCGGCGCGGCGGAGGAATACATGGTTATGCGGCTCGGGACCGAGGAGGATAGGTGTTAGGAGGAGGATAAGTGCTTACAGTATGTTATTTACGTACAGTATTTACGTATGTTCCGACTTACACCGAAAATTGGTTTACGACGCGACGTAGGAACAGATCAACATCGTAAGTCGAGGACCCCCTGTATAAAATGTTTGAATAACAATGATATGATGTTTAAACACATTTTCATAATTTCATATACTCAATGCACATCACAGCATCTGCCACTGACTGACGGTCATTAGGGGGCGCTGTTGTCAGTTTGTTGAACTCATTTTTAAAGTTAGTTTAAAAATATTAATATTAACAAAGCCGAGAATTTACGTTTGAGGCTGATGTCTTGTTCATGGAAGTTTCAGTAGCTTTTATACGGTTCGTATCGATATCGGAATTATATCGTATCGACTGAAATTAAGAAATATATCGTGATATAGATTTTGGGCGTATCGTCCAGCCCTAGACACAATATAGGTGTTCCTGATCCAGTGATGGTTCAGTGTATATTGTGAAACGTCTCTGACTGATGCTGTAGGTAGTTTTTTGATCATTTTTACTGAATGTTGTGTGGCCTTTTTTTAAATATATATTTTGTATTTATTTAGTATTTTTTCATCCTGATGCAGTTTCTGCCTCATCTATTATTTGCAGTGGACTGTATATTATCTCTCTGACAATTACGCACTCCTCTACGATCTCATTTCTGTAATACGCGTGAGCTGGAGGGCCGCGTTAAGGCCGTATTCAAATTCCGCTGTCACTCTTCATTTCTCAGGGAGCCCGAGAGTTTGTGGTGCCGTGCGGAGAAGCGGGGAAGTTTTACTGTCTCCCGCAGAGCCCTCAGCAGTTCAAACAGCTTCTGATGGTGGCAGGTCTGGATCGGTAAGAGTAGGCCTGCTTCAGTGGAGCTATAACCTGAAAAACTTCACATTCCCTGTCTCACACACACACACACACACACATACACACACACACACACACACACAAGCAGCCGTCGAGGCTTTTATCTGAAGTGGGTCGCGCAGACATCGCGCTGGTTCATTTTCCCTGGCCCTCTTAAAGGAGCGTTTAGATTTAGTGTGAGGTGCCTTGACTTAAAGAGGTTACAGGAGTTCCACACACCCACGCAGACACTCTCTTATTTGTCTTATGTTTGACTGCTGTAATCTCAGGTACTTCCAGCTGGCGCGCTGCTACCGGGATGAAGGCTCCAAACCCGACAGACAGCCCGAATTCACGCAGGTAAGGGACTGTTCCATCACTCCAGCGGAATGCAGTTTGACCTGGATGCTGAGCCGACTTGTAATGATGTCTCTCTCTCTCTCTCTCTCTCTCTCTCCGTCTCTCTGCCGCCCACACATGTCGCTCAGTGTGCTAATAGGCTTCTCAGCCAACTCCGAATAAAACACAAGCAGAAAAATTGAAAGAAATACGAGACCTTGGTCAGCGCCGACCGCCTCTAACACGACCCTGTCTGCCCACGCAGGTGGACATCGAGATGTCCTTCGTGGAGCAGGCCGGAATCAGGGCTTTGATCGAGGGCCTGCTGCAGTTCTCCTGGCCCCGAGACAAGCAGCCGCCCAGCGTCCCCTTCCCCAATATGACCTACGAAGAGGCGGTGAGGGATTACGGAGTAGACAAACCCGACACCCGATTCGGAATGAAGGTATGTTCGTTTTCCAGCAGCCGCGTCCTCCAGAGGGCTCCACAGTGTTTAATAGCGCTCTTCAGGCACGAGAATACGGCATGTAAACAAGGCTACGATTAAAGGAAAACAATGTAATGACAGCTTCAAAATGACTGTGATGCTATAGAGCCTCTGTCATTCTGGGCTCAGCACTGCAGAAACGTCTCTGTGTAACTTCAGGAGGAGGTAGGAAACCAACCCCCACTTCCCTCCACCTCCACATTGATTTCTGTGGAGTGCTGTGAACATGACTTACACTAGGGGGAGCCCCAGGAGCACAAAAGAGATACAAATATGGGGTAGAAATCAAACAAACGGAACAAATGGAAAGTGTAATGATGATTAAAGAATGAATGCTGTACGCAGCGGTTACCGGCAAATGACATCACTACATCACTCGAACCCAGCAGCTCTTCATGAGGAATGAACCAATAGAAACGCTCCGAAATTATTTGGAATAAATCTTTTACTTTCATTTCCACTGACAGTTAGGACAGGTTTATTTTCCTTCTCCTGTAAAGGTGATATTTTGGGAGATACATGTTTTTAATTGGACAGAGACCATATGCATTTACCGCGTACCCTTTTAGTGAAAGGGCTGAGTACGATGCAGTGGGAGGGATTAGATCAGTGAGATGTGCCGTTACTTTACCAACACCATTCAGTTACATTGCCGCTATTTAAATATTTGGGATATCAACCCTTTAAAATCCACTTGTAACGTAGCCGTTCAGGAGGTCGTGACTATCCGTAGATGCCCTGCGTTAAAGAGAGTTTTCAGTTGGTAAATGTTTGTTAAAAAGTGGAAGTCACGACTCTGTGAGGCTGGAGTTTCTTATTCTGTGTTGTGTATGAGTTCGGTCTTTGTTAATGATTCTCCAAGTGTCTCATTATTGCAAGATTCTATCGGGTAATGGAGGTTATGGTGTGTGTGTGTGTGTGTGTGTGTGTGTGTGTGTGTGTGTGCGTGTGTGTAGCTGGTGGATGTCACCCAGACGTTCCAGGACACGCAGATTGACTTCATCAGGGAAGCGATGGTCCGGCCAGGCGGCTGTGTCCAGGCCATCTGTGTTCCAGAAGGAGCCGTGAGTAGACGAGACCCCTGCTCTCGCTCTTTCTCCTCCGACGCTGAGTCATCTCACTCCGAGAAACTTCTGACTCTGTCCAGCTGTGCCTCTGTCTGGAAATTAGTCAAAGACGGATGAGACTGCTCCTGAATCGTGGAGCCGTCCACAGACACAGCGCTGAGCGAATGTTAGAGACCACCCTTCTTTTATTTCTTTCTCGGTCCAAACACTGAACACGTTATTCACACATTTTTTCTTTGCCTCTCTTTCTTTTTCTTTGTTTTCACCCTGTTCCTCAGTGATCAGGACCCTCACAGAGTGGGTGTGGTTTAAGTTCTGGATCATTCTCAGGGGTTTAAAAACTCCAGCAGCACTGCTGTGTCTGATCCACTCTACACCAGCACAACACACACTAACACAGCACCACCACGTCAGTGTCACTGCAGCGCTGAGAATGATCCACCACCACATCACACCTGCTCTGTGGGGGTCCTGAGCGCTGAGGAACAGGGGGAAACGGGGGGGCTAGAGTTCGTAATTGTAGATCTACTGAGAGAAATGCAGTGAGTGTAGAAACAAGGAGGTGGCTTTGATGTTAGGGCTGGGTGGTGATCTATTTATATTCTCTTTGACTTTTATCGTTTTTTAAAACTCCTTTAATTTCTAGTTTTTCTTTTGTTTTGTATTTAATCTCCTCAAAAATAATATCTTCCGAAAAAGGAACCTGCTGTTGACGTTAATGGGTGGTCTCTCTCTCTCTCTCTCTCTCTCTTCCTCGGCACTGTGTTTGATGATGGAGTTAGTGGAGTGAACGTTACAGGGCTTTACATTGCACTGTAATATATAACATTCGCTTTAATATTCACAGAGAAACGGCGTCTATTTACGCTGTAAATGTGTGTTTGAGAATTGCTGTTTGCGACTTCTACAGAGATCAGTGCGGAGATTTCCACGAGCCTCTGTTCTGCGAGCGCTCACGCACCCAGCGACGTCTGCAGCGTTAAGATAACGCTAATGTAAACGCGCTCTCCCAGGCATCGCGCAAATATTTACAAACTGCCACGAACCTCCACATTGTGTAAGAGGCACATGAGAGTAAACACAGGGGGCTTCGCCGGGAGCTGATTTGCATGCGCTTGTTTTGCATTTTCAGAAACACTTGAAGGGCAAGGACGTGGAGGCACTGAAGCAAACCGCCAAGACTCAATTTGACCAGGTGAGTTCTCTTTCTCTCTCTCTTTATTCTCTCTCTCTTTCTCCTGGAGCATCAGCAGCATTTAGAATGCACACGGCACACAGATACAGACAGCTCTCATGAAATATTTATCTGAAAGGTAATCCACGAGGCAGGATGATAGCGCGGTAAAAGCATCAAGCACAGCATATGGCGCACTTACCCCCAGGCAAGGGTAGACCTCAGGCTCGATTTGTGGTGGAGGCCCCTAACTCACGGATAGAAAAGGAATGATAAATACAGAGTATCTTCATCTCACACACACACACACACAAATGATAAGCACACACCCATAATTTGTAGTCCGTGGTGATTTGCCCTGCTTTGTTGAATAATTAATTAATGGCTGATAATGGTTCCTCCTTTTGCAATTATCTGTTTGTAATGAGATGGTAATTATGCAGGTAATTTGGGCGGAGGTGCTGAGGCCAGTGGCTTTCACTCTGGGGATGTTTAGGGAATAAATATATAGTGCAAACTCTGCTCCTGGAGGATTAACTAATGTGTCGTTCAGTTGCAAACTTCATCCATCAGGTGCCTGACACATGCGAGGTCACAGATACGTCATACGCCGATGAACGGAAAACATTCAGTTATTATTATTATTATTATTATTATTAATGTTATTATTGACGGAACTACATCTCATTATTACCATGAACACATCTGCATCACAGTTCAGTTTGTCATCACTGGGATGGAGCCCTGCGTTCGATCCCCACCTCGGGGTGACTGTCTGTGAGGAGTGTTGTGTGTTCTCTCTGTGTCTGCGTGGGTTTCCTCCGGGTGACTGTCTGTGAGGATTGTGGTGTGTTCTCTCTGTGTCTGCGTGGGTTTCCTCCAGGTGACTGTCTGTGAGGAGTGTGGTGTGTTCTCCCTGTGTCTGCATGGGTTTCCTCCGGGTGACTGTCTGTGAGGAGTGTGGTGTGTTCTCCCTGTGTCTGTGTGGATTTCCTCCGGGTGACTGTCTGTGAGGAGTGTGGTGTGTTCTCCCTGTGTCTGCGTGGGTTTCCTCCGGGTGACTGTCTGTGAGGATTGTGGTGTGTTCTCTCTGTGTCTGCGTGGGTTTCCTCCGGGTGACTGTCTGTGAGGAGTGTGGTGTGTTCTCCCTGTGTCTGTGTGGGTTTCCTCTGGGTGACTGTCTGTGAGGAGTGTGGTGTGTTCTCCCTGTGTCTGTGTGGGTTTCCTCTGGGTGACTGTCTGTGAGGAGTGTGGTGTGTTCTCCCTGTGTCTGCGTGGGTTTCCTCCGGGTGATTGTCTGTGAGGAGTGTGGTGTGTTCTCTCTGTGTCTGCGTGGGTTTCCTCCGGGTGACTGTCTGTGAGGAGTGTGGTGTGTTCTCCCTGTGTCTGCGTGGGTTTCCTCCGGGTGACTGTCTGTGAGGAGTGTGGTGTGTTCTCCCTGTGTCTGTGTGGGTTTCCTCTGGGTGACTGTCTGTGAGGAGTGTGGTGTGTTCTCCCTGTGTCTGTGTGGGTTTCCTCTGGGTGACTGTCTGTGAGGAGTGTGGTGTGTTCTCCCTGTGTCTGTGTGGGTTTCCTCCGGGTGATTGTCTGTGAGGAGTGTGGTGTGTTCTCTCTGTGTCTGCGTGGGTTTCCTCCGGGTGACTGTCTGTGAGGAGTGTGGTGTGTTCTCCCTGTGTCTGCGTGGGTTTCCTCCGGGTGATTGTCTGTGAGGAGTGTGGTGTGTTCTCCCTGTGTCTGCGTGGGTTTCCTCCGGGCGACTGTCTGTGAGGAGTGTGGTGTGTTCTCCCTGTGTCTGCGTGGGTTTCCTCCGGGCGACTGTCTGTGAGAAGTGTGATGTGTTCTCCCTGTGTCTGTGTGGGTTTCTTCTGGGTGCTTCAGTTACCCTCCCACAATCCAGACACATGTTGGCTGTGTGAAATTGTCTGTGTGTGTGTGTGTGTGTGTGTGTGTGATGGACTGGATGAGCGTGTGAAATTGTCCACAGGTGTGTGTGTGTGTTTGTGTGTGTAGGGACTGGATGAATGTGCGAATGATGAATTCATAATGAATGAATGAATGTTTAAAAATCATATCGTTATTGAAACATTTTATATTGTGATAAATATTGCTATTAAATCATTGTCCAGCCCTAATTCAAAGATATGAAAAGAAAAAGTTATCTCACAGTTACTTTATCTGTTTGTTTACATCTTGCTCATTAAAATCCTCACGTTTTCCACGCTTTTCCACAAGAGTGTTCAGTCAGGGACAGTGTCATGTGGAGCCTTTAGGGAAGAAGTAGAATTCATAAATAGTGGATGCCGAACATCGGTGGCGGCTGAGGCGCATCCCTAATGTCCCCCCAAAAAATGTAAAGCGCTTTGAGTGTCTAGAAATGTGCTGAATTACATTTATTCAAAGAACCCATCTAAGACTAAGGTACCCAGAGGACAGGTGTGATATGGAGATACACAGAGGGTGATGTGAGTGCTCCCTCGGTGTGCATTAGTCGGTGCTGATTTGGGGGGTGGTATCTGAGATCAATGAGGAGAGCTCTCCAGTAAATGGAAGATGAAATTAACCATTGAGGCAGAAACGTAGCGGCTAAAACAATGATTCATTAAAGCTGCCGCTAATAATTAGCAATTGATCGGTTCTGCTCATGATCAGTTGGGGAATTAGAGAATAAAATAACTCAAATAATAAAAATGAGCTTCACTGGACTGTAACAAACAGCGCGTAGCTTTTTAAAGATTCTACAAACAAATGTATTCATCGTAATGTCAAAATATACCTTAATTTTTACAGACGCCTTTTGTGATTCCTGCATTCCCATCCTTTACGAAGGACCACTGCGGACACCCTCCTATAGGTTATCAACTCTAGAAAAGCAGGAAATGAAATGTGACACTCTGGAGCAGCTACACATGAGCCATGCTCAATTCCAGTAGGGCTGGACAGTAATGCAATATCCATGTTGAGGGTGGGCCATTTATATGGATACACCTTAATAAAATGGGAATGGTTGGTGATATTAACTTCCTGTTTGTGGCACATTAGGATATGGGAGGGGACTTTTCAAGATGGGTGGTGACCATGGCGGCCATTTTAAAGTTGGCTTCCAGTATCCATAGTTTCAGGTGCTGCACATCTTGATGGTATGGTGTGGTATATGGGATACAAAGATAGTGGGGCCACTCTTCATCAATGGAAACCTCAAGGCCACTGGATTTGTGAAATTGCTACATGATGATGTGTTTTCCTCTTAATGCACTGAAGCTGGCACTTTCCCTGAGTTTTTCCAGCGAGATGGTGCAACACCACATTATGGGTGTCAGGTTCGAGCATTCCTAGATGAACAGTTTCCTGGAAAGTGGATTGGTCGTCGTGGGCCAGTTGAATGGTCCCCAAGGTCTCCCGATCTGACTCCCTTAGACTTTTATCCTTGGGGTCATCTGAAGGCAATTGTCTAATGCTGTGAAGATATGTGCAGCACCTGAAACTACGGAGACTGGAGGACTGTGCTAGCATTTTTCCTGTGGTGTTGCTATCAGTGTTTGAAGAGTGGGAGAAGAGGTTTGCATTGACAATCCAACACAATGGGCAGCACTTTGAACATAAGTGGTCAGAAACATGTAAATAACTCATGAAAGAATGATGTTACGTTAAAACCAAGCAAATCGTTGTTTTTCTTGTGAGATTCCCAATAAGTTTGAGGTGTCACATGACCCTCTTCCCATTGAAAAAACAAAAGTTGGATCCAAAATGGCCGACTTCAAAATGGCTGCCATGGTCAGCACCCATCTTGAAACGTTTCCCCCCTCCCATATACTAATGTGCCACAAACTGGAAGTTAATATCACCAACCATTCCCATTTTATTAAAGTGTATCCATATAAACGGCCCACCCTGTATATCGCAATATAAGCATTTGAAACACATTTTCAGCATTTCGATACACATTATTTACACCTTCTATCATTGACTGCCGTTCATTACAGGTCCCTATATATTTTAACATATAATAATATTGACAAAGCCAAACGTTTAGGTCTGTGATGTCATGTTTCTTGTATCTTGCTGGCTGTTATCCTGTGTCTTTTTTATTGTTCGTAACGATATCGGAATTATATCCTATCGACAGAAACTAAAGAATATATCATGATATAAATTTTGGCCCTATCGTCCAGCACTAATTCCAAGTGTTGACTAGGAGAGTATAAAGACCCCCCACTACCCCTTCTCTTTGGAGAAGTCAATGTGTGTGCACTGTGCAGTGATGGAGCTCCATCCAACACCTTTGGGATGATTCGGAGCAATGGTTCATTCGGAGTTAAACATCCAGCATCAGAATCTGACCTCACTGACGATTACATGGCCGAATGCAATCAAACCCTCACAGGAATGTTGCCAACAGGGAGGCACCATGTAAATACCTTAAGAGAACTCTAGGTGAGATTTGGTATATTACTCCTGGGCTCCCCCTAGAGTTGCAGAGTGTAATTCACTTTTACAGCACTGTCTTTAAATCCTCCAGAATTTACATAGTGCAGTTTCTGCAGTGCTGAGTCTGGAGTATCAAAGACAGAGGCTCTGTTCTCCTTCTTACAGCTCAGTTGAGCATCACAGTGATTTTGAGGCGGTAATTTTAAGGTAAAAATACTACCTTCATGCTCCATGTCACACTGTAAACACAGTAAAAAGCTGGACAATTCATCAAAAATTAATCAGAATCGACAGTCAGAATTTCTAATTTCTAATTTTGTCTATAACTATTATATCAATTATTGTTATTCTGTTATGTCCCCACTGTCCCTTTAAAACCCCGCTACCAAGCTGCAGTCACGTGATTCTGCCCCCTATCTGCCACATGGAAGCCACCTAAACACTGAGGCCGACCAAGCGACTCGAGCTCGTACCAAAGAAAAACACAGTGTCAGTGGTTTGGACGTGTTTTGCTTTTGACTTTAATTAATTATAACGACACTGAACAAAAAGAGGTCAAATGTAAACGCTGAACACAATAATTGTTCATTAATCGTAATCAGGGCGGCACGGTGGCACAGCAGGTAGTGTCGCAGTCACACGGCTCCAGGGGCCTGGAGGTTGTGGGTTCGATTCCCGCTCCGGGTGACTGTCTGTGAGGAGTGTGGCGTGTTCTCTCTGTGTCTGCATGGGTTTCTTCCGGGTGACTGTCTGTGAGGAGTGTGGTGTGTTCTCCCTGTGTCTGCGTGGGTTTCCTACGGGTGACTGTCTGTGAGGAGTGTGGTGTGTTCTCTCTGTGTCTGCATGGGTTTCCTCTGGGTGCGCCAGTTTCCTCCCACATTCCAAAAGCACACGTTGGTAGGTGGATTGGCGACTCAAAAGTGTCCGTAGGTGTGAGTGTGTGTGTTGCCCTGTGAAGGACTGGCGCGCCCTCCAGGGTGTATTCCCGCCTTGCGCCCAATGATTCCAGGTAGGCTCTGGACCCACTGCGACCCTGAATTGGATAAGCGCTTACAGATAATGAATGAATGAATGAATAATCATAATCATGGTAAAATGTACAATTAATCGTGATATTGATTTGCGCTCATATCGTCCGGCAATACCGTTCAGGCATGGTTTGAGGAGCATGATATAAAGTTCATGATGCTAACTAGACCTCCAGGTTCTCCAGATCTGAACCCGACATCGGGGAACTGAGGGAAAGTCTGATCCAGACTTTAATACAGGGATTAAAGTATCAGTCCACAACGTCTTGGTGCCAGAGACAGCGGGACCTTCAGAGGCCCTAAGGAGTTCATGCCTCAATGGGTCAGAGCTGTTGTGATGGCACCAGTTGGACCTAAACAATATTAGGCTGATTGTGTAGAATTATACACACACACACAAAAGGATTTGCATGTCCTCACAGTCTCTAATCCTCCATAAATGTATTTAAAGCTGTAGAGAAACAAATATATTACATTATAATCTCCTCAGTGCAATATGGATGTCATTTATTTTTATCTTATTTTCAGAACAACGGAACAGGAGAACCTCTTAAACGCTTAATCAGACTCTCGTGACTAAGTTAATACAACTGTAACGTCTTCACCGCACAAATCTTAAGTGCATCTTTGATACCTCCCCCTGCCGAGGCTCCAGGATCCGCGAGGAACCCAGTGATTTCACACGAAACGTGTCAAGTGTCTGTTTCATCTCATTCACTCTGCGCCCCTGGCGTTTGCGTCTGAAGTGAGTCATGCAGTGATGTGCTGTCTCATGTCATTTGCGCGCTTTATGTCGACTTATCAAGCTCTCTCTCTTCACAAAGTAAAGTGACGCTTTCTCTGTTTCCACACCAAGAAGAGTGTGTGTTAGTGGAGGAGAGAGAGGGTTGTTTTTGTTCACTCTCTGAACTGCTTGTGCCAGTTTAAAAAGAAAAAAAAAAAACGCTTTACACTTTGTTGTGTGAAGGTTATTTTCTGTCATTACTTTAAATAATCATCTAAAGCTCAACACACTCAGAGGAGAACACTAACTAGAAAGGAGTTAAAACACTTCTGGCAGGTTTTCACACCATGGGCAGCTGCAGAGTCTGGGGTTTAAACCCTGTCTAATACGCCTTATACAGTTGTGTGTGTGAGGGACTGAGTGAGTGTGTGAAATTGTCCTCAGGTCTGAGTGAGTGACTGGGTGAGTGTGTGAATTTGTCCTCAGGTATGAGTGCGTGACTGGGTTAGTGTGTGAAATTGTCCTCAGGTGTGTGAGTGAGTGACTGGGTGAATTTGTGAAATTGTCCTCAGGTGTGAGTAAGTGAATGGGTGAAATTGTCCTCAGGTGTGTGAGTGAGTGACTGGGTGAATTTGTGAAATTGTCCTCAGGTGTGAGTAAGTGAATAGGTGAAATTGTCCTCAGGTGTGAGTGAGTGACTGGGTGAGTGTGTGAATTTGTCCTCAGGTGTGAGTGAGTGACTGGGTGAATGGGTGAAATTGTCCTCAGGTCTGAGTGGGTGAATGGGTGAATTTGTCCTCAGGTGTGTGAGTGACTGGGTGAGTGGGTGAATTTGTCCTCAGGTGTGTGGGTGAATGGGTGAATTTGTCCTCAGGTATGAGTGCGTGACTGGGTGAGTGTGTAAAATTGTCCTCAGGTGTGTGAGTGTGACTGGGTGAATGTGTGAAATTGTCCTCAGGTCTGAGTGAGTGACTGGGTGAATGGGTGAAATTTCCCTCAGGTGTGTGAGTGAGTGACTGGGTGAATGGGTGAAATTGTCCTCAGTTGTGAGTGAGTGAATGTGTGAAATTGTCCTCAGGTGTGAGTGAGTGACACGGTGAGTGTGTGACATTCTCCTCAGGTGTGAGTGACTGGGTGAGTGTGTGTCTCTGGGTAGATCCAATGAGACCCTGAACACTGTAAAGCTATAAATGAATGAATGAATGAATTCCCTCTCTCCCTCTCTGCAGGAGGTGAGCGTTGTGCTGGTGAGGGCAGACGGCTCGGTGAAGACTCCTCTCGCTCGGTTGATGACGGACGCTGTGATGCAGCAGCTCCTGCAGACCACTGGAGCTGGGGCTGGAGATCTGCTGCTGGTCAGCGCTGGAGCACAGGAGGCAGTGGTGGGTAACATCTGAACCACACACACACACACCCACTCACACACTTTAGCTTCATTAGTGCTCTGTCAAACACATCAAAGGCCGCTGGACTCCACTCGCTGTGGAAATGTCATTTCTCTGGGTCACTTCTAATTCCAAATGAAAGGTATTTACCTGAGGCAGGTTCACAGTCGTTATGCAGGGACACTGAGAGTGTGTTAGGTGTGGGGTGCTTATGTACATAGTGACCTCATGTTAAAATCATGTTAATATTTGGTTCATTGGAATCCACTAAAAGAAATCTGTGTCAATATTTACTTTTACATATGAAACATGCTCCCAATAAAGATGTCTATATTTCTGAGCTGTACTGTGCTGTGATTGGAGAGACTCAGTCGAAGGGCGGGACATTTGCGTTGCTGTGATTGGAGAGACTCAGTCGAAGGGGCGGGACATTTGCTGGGCTGTGATTGGAGAGACTCGTTCGAAGGGGCGGGACATTTGCTGGGCTGTGATTGGAGAGACTCGTTCGAAGGGGCGGGACATTTGCTGGGCTGTGATTGGAGAGACTCAGTCGAAGGGGCGGGACATTTGCTGGGCTGTGATTGGAGAGACTCGGTCAAAGAGGTGGGACATTTGCTGGGCTGTGATTGGAGAGACTCGTTCGAAGGGGCGGGACATTTGCTGTGCTGTGATTGGAGAGACTCAGTCGAAGGGCGGGACATTTGCAGTGCTGTGATTGGAGAGACTCGGTCGAAGGGGCGGGACATTTGCTGTGCTGTGATTGGAGAGACTCAGTCAAAGGGCGGGACATGTGCTGTGCTGTGATTGGAGAGACTCAGTCGAAGGGCGGGACATGTGCTGTGCTGTGATTGGAGAGACTCAGTCGAAGGGGCGGGACATTTGCGTTGCTGTGATTGGAGAGACTCGGTCAATGAGGCGGGACATTTGCTGGGCTGTGATTGGAGAGACTCGTTCGAAGGGGCGGGACATTTGCTGTGCTGTGATTGGAGAGACTCAGTCGAAGGGCGGGACATTTGCAGTGCTGTGATTGGAGAGACTCGGTCGAAGGGGCGGGACATTTGCTGTGCTGTGATTGGAGAGACTCAGTCAAAGGGCGGGACATGTGCTGTGCTGTGATTGGAGAGACTCAGTCGAAGGGCGGGACATGTGCTGTGCTGTGATTGGAGAGACTCGGTCAATGAGGCGGGACATTTGCTGGGCTGTGATTGGAGAGACTCAGTCGAAGGGGCGGGACATTTCCTGGGCTGTGATTGGAGAGACTCGGTCAATGAGGCGGGACATTTGCTGGGCTGTGATTGGAGAGACTCAGTCGAAGGGGGGGGGATATTTCCTGGGCTGTGATTGGAGAGACTCGGTCAAAGAGGCGGGACATTTGCGGTGCTGTGATTGGAGAGACTCGGTCGAAGGGGCGGGGCATTTGCTGTGCTGTGATTGGAGAGACTCGGTCGAAGGGCGGGACATTTGCTGTGCTGTGATTGGAGAGACTCAGTCGAAGGGCGGGACATGTGCTGTGCTGTGATTGGAGAGACTCAGTCGAAGGGGCGGGACATTTGCGTTGCTGTGATTGGAGAGACTCGGTCAATGAGGCGGGACATTTGCTGGGCTGTGATTGGAGAGACTCAGTCGAAGGGGCGGGACATTTCCTGGGCTGTGATTGGAGAGACTCGGTCAATGAGGCGGGACATTTGCTAGGCTGTGATTGGAGAGACTCAGTCGAAGGGGCGGGACATTTCCTGGGCTGTGATTGGAGAGACTCGGTCAAAGAGGCGGGACATTTGCGGTGCTGTGATTGGAGAGACTCGGTCGAAGGGGCGGGACATTTGCTGTGCTGTGATTGGAGAGACTCAGTCGAAGGGCGGGACATTTGCTGTGCTGTGATTGGAGAGACTCGGTCGAAGGGGCGGGACATTTGCTGTGCTGTGATAGGAGAGACTCGGTCGAAGGGGCGGGGCATTTGCTGTGCTGTGATTGGAGAGACTCGGTTGAAGGGGCGGGACATGTGCTGCTGTGATTGGAGAGACTCAGTCAAAGGGCGGGACATTTGCAGTGCTGTGATTGGAGAGACTCGGTCGAAGGGGCGGGACATTTGCTGTGCTGTGATTGGAGAGACTCAGTCGAAGCGCGGGACATTTGCAGTGCTGTGATTGGAGAGACTCAGTCGAAGGGCGGGACATTTGCTGTGCTGTGATTGGAGAGACTCGGTCGAAGGGGCGGGACATTTGCAGTGCTGTGGTTGGAGAGACTCAGTCGAAGGGGCGGGACATTTGCTGTGCTGTGATTAGAGAGACTCAGTCGAAGGGGCGGGACATGTGCTGTGATTGGAGAGACTCAGTCGAAGGGCGTGACATTTGCTGTGCTGTGATTGGAGAGACTCGGTCAAAAGGGCGGAACATTTGCTGTACTGTGATTGGAGAGACTCAGTCGAAGGGGCAGGACATTTGCAGTGCTGTGGTTGGAGAGACTCAGTCGAAGGGGCGGGACATTTGCTGTGCTGTGATTAGAGAGACTCAGTCGAAGGGGCGGGACATGTGCTGTGATTGGAGAGACTCAGTCGAAGGGCGTGACATTTGCTGTGCTGTGATTGGAGAGACTCGGTCAAAAGGGCGGAACGTTTGCTGTACTGTGATTGGAGAGACTCAGTCGAAGGGGCAGGACATTTGCGTTGCTGTGATTGGAGAGACTCGGTCAAAGGGGCGGGACATTTACGGTGCTGTGATTGGAGAGACTCGGTCGAAGGGGCGGGACATTTGCTGTGCTGTGATTGGAGAGACTCCGTCGAAGGAGCAGGACATTTGCGTTGCTGTGATTGGAGAGACTCGGTCGAAGGGGCGGGACATTTACGGTGCTGTGATTGGAGAGACTCGATCGAAGGGGCGGGACATTTGCTATGCTGTGATTGGAGAGACTCAGTCGAAGGGCGGGACATTTGCTGTGCTGGATTGGAGAGACTTGGTCAAAGGGCGGGAAATTTGCTGTGCTGTGATTGGAGAGACTCGGTCGAAGGGGCGGGACATTTGCTATGCTGTGATTGGAGAGACTCGGTCGAAGGGCAGGACATTTGCTGGGCTGTGATTGGAGAGACTCGGTCAAAAGGGCGGGACATTTGCGGTGCTGTGATTGGAAAGACTCGGTCAAAAGGGCGGGACATTTGCGGTGCTGTGATTGGAGAGACTCGGTCAAAAGGGCGGGACATTTGCTGTACTGTGATTGGAGAGACTCAGTCGAAGGGGCAGGACATTTGCGTTGCTGTGATTGGAGAGACTCGGTCGAAGGGGCGGGACATTTGCTGGGCTGTGATTGGAGAGACTCTGCCAAACAGGCAGGACATTTGCGGTGCTGTGATTGGAGAGACTTGGTCAAAGGGCAGGACATTTGCTGGGCTGTGATTGGAGAGACTCGGTCGAAGAGGCGGGACATTTGCGGTGCTGTGATTGGAGAGACTCTGACGAAGGGGCGGGACATTTGCTGGGCTGTGATTGGAGAGACTCTGCCAAACAGGCGGGACATTTGCGGTGCTGTGATTGGAGAGACTCGGTCGAAGGGGTGGGACATTTGCAGTGCTGTGATTGGAGAGACTTGGTCAAAGGGCAGGACATTTGCTGGGCTGTGATTGGAGAGACTCGGTCGAAGGGCGGGACATTTGCTGTGCTGTGATTGGAGAGACTCGGTCGAAGGGGTGGGACATTTGCAGTGCTGTGATTGGAGAGACTTGGTCGAAGGGGCGGGACATTTGCTGTGCTGTGATTGGAGAGACTCGGTCGAAGGGGCGGGACATTTGCTGTGCTGTGATTGGAGAGACTCTGACGAAGGGGCGGGACATTTGCGGTGCTTAGATTGGAGAGACTCAGTCGAAGGGGCGGGACATGTGCTGTGATTGGAGAGACTCAGTCGAAGGGCGTGACATTTGCTGTGCTGTGATTGGAGAGACTCGGTTGAAGGGGCGGGACATTTGCAGTGCTGTGATTGGAGAGACTCGGTCAAAAGGGCGGGACATTTGCTGTACTGTGATTGGAGAGACTCAGTCGAAGGGGCAGGACATTTGCGTTGCTGTGATTGGAGAGACTCGGTCGAAGGGGCGGGACATTTGCTGGGCTGTGATTGGAGAGACTCTGCCAAACAGGCGGGACATTTGCGGTGCTGTGATTGGAGAGACTTGGTCAAAGGGCAGGACATTTGCTGGGCTGTGATTGGAGAGACTCGGTCGAAGAGGCGGGACATTTGCGGTGCTGTGATTGGAGAGACTCTGACGAAGGGGCGGGACATTTGCTGGGCTGTGATTGGAGAGACTCTGCCAAACAGGCGGGACATTTGCGGTGCTGTGATTGGAGAGACTCGGTCGAAGGGGTGGGACATTTGCAGTGCTGTGATTGGAGAGACTTGGTCAAAGGGCAGGACATTTGCTGGGCTGTGATTGGAGAGACTCGGTCGAAGGGCGGGACATTTGCTGTGCTGTGATTGGAGAGACTCGGTCGAAGGGGTGGGACATTTGCAGTGCTGTGATTGGAGAGACTTGGTCGAAGGGGCGGGACATTTGCTGTGCTGTGATTGGAGAGACTCGGTCGAAGGGGCGGGACATTTGCTGTGCTGTGATTGGAGAGACTCTGACGAAGGGGCGGGACATTTGCGGTGCTGTGATTGGAGAGACTCGGTCGAAGGGGCGGGACATTTGTTGTGCTGTGATTGGAGAGACTCTGACGAAGGGGCGGGACATTTGCGGTGCTGTGATTGGAGAGACTCGGTCGAAGGGTGGGACATTTGCAGTGCTGTGATTGGAGAGACTCGGTCAATGAGGCGGGACATTTGCTGGGCTGTGATTGGAGAGACTCGGCCAAAGAGGCGGGACATTTGCGGTGCTGTGATTGGAGAGACTCTGACGAAGGGGCTGGACATTTGCGGTGCTGTGATTGGAGAGACTCGGTCGAAGGGCGGGAAAAACGAATGAAAAACACACATTCTTTGAAGTTGCCTTTTGAAACAGCAAGTTCTAGCGGAAGCTCACAGCAGAAGATCAGGGCTCTCTTTTCCTTCACCACACCCCCCTGACCCCTCTGCGCCCTGGCCGTCCTCTCTGTTACTGCGCAAAGGCACGGCGTTCCCTGAGTGACTGATGACGGAGAGCTGCAGAAATCTGCTGGAAGTTGAATCCTGACGCGATCCAGTTGCTTTCGTTTGAAGGTGCACGTCTTTTGCTCAGATGCCGCTGCAGATGGCGCACTTGGCGCCGGGCGAGCCGACTGTTTAGTCACAAAGCACAGATCTGTGGAGATGGCGGGGGATCAGTGGCAGCTTCTGTGATTGGAGGCTGTGGAAGGAATTACAATGCCACGGTGTAGACCACACTCCCCTGGGGAACAGGAGAGCCCTTTCACTTGAAACAATGTAGAATAAATGAGGAGAAAGGTGTTTTTAAATATGGAGATGAGTGCTATCCACTGTTCAACGTTGCACTGTGAAACATTTCACCAGCTTCAGCTCAAAAACTTCAGTTCAAAAGCTGCCTTAGAATTTTAAGTTAAATCCAAATCGAATGACTATTTATTTCAGCACAGGATTTTAAGTCAAGTTTGGCTTGGAATTCCTTTCTGAAAGTTGATTTAACTATGTACTTTGAAAGTCAAGGACTTTTTCCATCCAGCGTAGGTAAGTAGTTAAGATAAAAGTATTGACGACTGGTGTCAAAAAGAACTGTCCAGCTTCACAGCTGCCTTTAACACTCTTTATAAAACAACATCAGAGAATAAGACCAAGCGACAGGAAGCATTTGGAGAATCAGCTGGAACCTCACCAAAGCTGCAGTGTTTCACTCTGAGGGTGAGGCCTCAGAAAAAACACAGATCTCACTACAAAGAAAGACGTAACAGACCCAAACACCAGTAAACATCCCATATATTACTCCCATGCTCACAGCACACAATAATGAAAATAAACCCCACAAAATGGAAAGAGGTGGGCCAGCAGTGCATGCTGGGAGCTCTTCCTGAGTGGACCTAAGCCCCGCCCATCGCCATGACTCTCAGTTTCAAGTTAATTTCACTCCCTCAAAGGGTATTAATTAGGAGAGGTTTTTGCTGCAGGAACAGTTTCTAATCCTCTGCAGCATTTCTGTGAGGATTGGGTGGAAGCCACAAGATTCTTGATAATGAGCCGCTCGCTGTTCACCCCGACCCCGAGTGCACAGCAGTGAGGAGCCATTTTCGCTCAGTTCTCTTTCTTCTCTGTTCTCGTTTTCTCATTTTTTCTCCGCACTCGTTGTGTCTGTTTTGCTGAGTTTAACCTCACATAAACACGGGTCCAGCGCTGTGATTGGACAGACTCAGACGAGGGAGCGGGGCCATTCTAAAGTCTCTGCACTTGACGTCAGAAGCGGAGCAGAATCAGAACGACTCGTTTTATCCCATGTTTTCTGACTCAGGCAGCGCACTACAAAACTGATGGTTGGTGGGCTCCAGGTTCACACATTAATGTGCACACACACTGAACAATAATGTGTTCTCATTAAATAGCTAGATTAATTCATTATAGTCAATGTCTGCAAACTTTTGGACACGGCTGTATTGAGTTTTTGACTGTTCTCATATTGGAACATGACAAAAGCAGTAACACAGACCAGTGTATTATAGAAGTTATACAGCACCATTAGGAAGCATTCCTATTACTGTTAAAAAACATGGCTACTTTCTTGTACTTCAGCACTAGGAAGGCCAATTACGGTGACCTCCTTTTGAGAGCATTGCTCATGCGCCAGTATAATATTCCTACAGGCGCCCCCCTGTTAAAATGGGATTAGTGAATGTAAGCTATGCTTTGTCACTCGGCTCTTTCCTTTAGTTTGTAGCAATTACAGAGATGTCCTGGTGCGTATGGCATTATGGTGAAATGATGTGTTAATTATAGGGACTCCTGTGTTTAGGAGGACTCCCAGCACAGGTTCAGGATCTAGGGTGAGTCTTTTAGTGATTTTGATTGATTTGCTGATGTTCTACTTTTGTATCTATTTCCTTTTCTATAATTGGTGTCAGCAACAACAGACAGCACAAACCCAGCTGACTCCAGTAAACAGCCGGAGAAACTGGTCATTTATGATCCTATTGTTTTAAACTTTTAATACTTTCTTGTTTTAGAGCTTTTAAAGGGGTGAGGACAACTTTTTTTGTTTGGTAGATTACACCGACCTGTCCACTGGGCACCAGGGTTTTATTAGGTCTTGTGTGTGTGTGTTAAATATTGTTTAAATAAATATCTGTTCGTAAAATAATAACTTTTCCCAGTTGCTTTCCTATAACTTCACAAGATACAGAACTGAACATTCCACAGATTTTACTGAGAGCTGGGAAAGAGTCACACGATGTAAAATATCTCAAGATCTTTTGTGATGCTTGAATAAATGCAGGATCCGAGGTCATTTAAACACTGCATTAAGAGATGAGCCTTTGGTCTGTGTTTGAACAAAGGGAGGGACTCTATTATTGGGAGAGAGTGAGAGACAGTGAGGGACAGTGGGAGAGAGTGAGGGAGAGTGAGGGACAGTGAGGGACAGTGGGGGACAGTGGGGGACAGTGGAAAACAGTGGGAGACAGTGAGAGAGAGTGGGAGAAAGTAAGGGACAGTGAGGGAGAGTGGGAGACAGTGAGGGAGAGTGGGAGACAGTGAGGGACAGTGAGAGACAGTGGGAGACAGTGAGGGAGAGTGGGAGAAAGTAAGGGACAGTGAGGGAGAGTGGGAGACAGTGAGGGAGAGTGGGAGAAAGTAGGGGACAGTGAGGGGCAGTGGGAGAGAGTGAGGGACAGTGGGAAACAGTGAGGGACAGTGGGAGACTGAGGGAGAGTGGAAGAAATTAGGGGACAGTGAGAGAGAGTGGGAGAGAGTGAGGAACAGTGGGAGACAGTGAGAGAGAGTGGGAGACAGTGAGGGACAGTGAGGGGAACAGTGAGAGAGAGTGGGAGACAGTGAAGAACAGTGGAAGACAGTGAGGGACAGTGAAGAACAGTGGGAGACAGTGAGGAACAGTGGGAGACAGTGAGGGGGACAGTGGGAGACAGAGAGAGAGTGGTAGACAGTGAGGGGAACAGTGGGAGACAGTGATGGGGACAGTGAGAGAGAGTGGGAGACAGTGAGGAACAGTGGGAGAGAGAGTGGGAGACAGTGAGGAACAGTGGGAGACAGTGAGGGGGACAGTGGGAGACAGAGAGAGAGAGTGGTAGACAGTGATGGGAAGAGTTGGAGACAGTGAGGGGAACAGTGGGAGACAGTGATGGGGACAGTGAGAGAGAGTGGGAGACAGTGAGGAACAGTGGTAGACAGTGAGGGGGACAGTGGGAGACAGAGAGAGAGAGTGGTAGACAGTGATGGGAAGAGTTGGAGACAGTGAGGGGGACAGTGGGAGACAGTGATGGGGACAGTGAGAGAGAGTGGGAGACAGTGAGGAACAGTGGGAGACAGTGAGGGGGACAGTGGGAGACAGAGAGAGAGAGTGGTAGACAGTGATGGGAAGAGTTGGAGACAGTGAGGGGAACAGTGGGAGACAGTGATGGGGACAGTGAGAGAGAGTGGGAGACAGTGAGGAACAGTGGTAGACAGTGAGGGGGACAGTGGGAGACAGAGAGAGAGAGTGGTAGACAGTGAGGGGGACAGTGGGAGACAGAGAGAGAGAGTGGTAGACAGTGAGGGACAGTGGGAGACAGTGAGGGGAAGAGTTGGAGACAGTGAGGGGAACAGTGGGAGACAGTGATGGGGACAGTGTGAGACAGTGGGAGACAGTGATGGGGACAGTGAGAGAGAGTGGGAGACAGTGAGGGACAGTGAGGAACAGTGGGAGACAGTGAGGGGAACAGTGGGAGACAGTGATGGGGACAGTGTGAGACAGTGAGGGACAGTGGGAGACAGTGAGGGGGACAGTGGGAGACAGTGATGGGGACAGTGTGAGACAGTGAGGGACAGTGGGAGACAGTGAGGGGGACAGTGGGAGACAGTGAGGGACAGTAGTGGGAGACAGTGAGGGACAGTGAAGGATTTCCAAGTTAAAAGATGAAGTTATATTCAATCTCCTCAGAAATGAAATGCCTCTTGAAGATACTACTTTGACTGAAAAGTAAATAAAAAAGCGTGGTCTCTGACTTTTGCACCTACAGATTTCACCTGTGTGTTTCTGATAAATTGGCCGGTGACGGCTATTGCAAGCTCACTGTACCTATCAAAGTGGCAGGTAATTATTTCTAACTCTGATGTGGCACCAACTCCTTCCTGTTGTGTGTTGTCTCCTGTAACAGCTCCCTCTCCTGGGGAAGCTGAGACTGCAGTGTGCCGAGCTGCTGGAGGGCCACGGCGTCCCTGTGCGCGACCCTTCAGTCTTTCACTTTCTGTGGGTGGTGGACTTTCCCCTTTTCCTGCCCAAAGAGGACGACCCGGGGCAGCTGGAGTCAGCCCATCACCCTTTCACTGCCCCCGTCCCAGAGGACGCTCACCTGCTCTACACCCAGCCCAGCAAGGTCAGTGTTCAGCTGTTCACTCACTGTGTCTCAGGAACGTATCGCCCACAAATACACAGCCCCTGAGTGAGTCACTGAGTGTGTGTGAAACTGTCCACATGTGTGTGTCTGAGTGTGAGTGTGTGTGACTGAAATTGAAATTGTGAGTGACTGGGTGTGTGTGTGAGTGACAGAATGAGTGACAGGGTGAGTGTGTGTGACAGGCTGAGTGTGTGAGTAACAGTGTGTGACAGGGTGTGTGTGTGAGTGACAGAGTGAGTGACAGGGTGAGTGTGTGAGTGACAGAGTGAGTGACGGGTGAGTGTGTGAGTGACAGGGTGAGTGAAAGAGTGAGTGTGTGAGTGACAGGGTGAGTGTGTGAGTAACAGTGAGTGTGACAGTGAGTGTGTGAGTGACAGGGTGAGTGTGTGAGTGACAGGTTGAGTGACAGGGTGAGTGTGCGAGTGACAGGGTGAGTGTGAGTAACAGTGAGTGAGAGGGTGAGTGTGTGAGTGACAGGGTGAGTGTATGAGTGACAGGGTGAGTGAAAGTGTGAGTGATAGGGCGAGTGTGTGAGTGACAGGGCGAGTGTGTGATGACCTGTCCAAGGTGTACTCCAGCCTTGTGCCCGTGATTGTGTGTTGGCTCCTGTCCCCAGAGGGTCCCCAGATGTGGGCGGTCAGTTGTAATAGAAGTGTACTACACAGTCTCTGACACCAGCCAGTGATAATGTGGAGCCTGTGCTGCCTGCTCAGTAAAGGCCGAGACCCAGTGAGGCTTCGCAGCCTCCACATGAGCGTTCCTCATCATTATGTGCGGTGAGTTTCTCCGACTCTCGAGAGACGGCCGTTTTCATAAATCTCAGTCTCTGACTTACATCACCAGCGCGTTCCTCGCGGGGAGAGCGAGGGAGATTTAGAGCGGCACGGCCGTCCGTCTCGCACCACTTTGTAGTGGTCAGTGCCGGTACCCGGTTTAGCCCGAGGCCAGGAGAAACCTTCGCTGCTTTCTTTTTGACTCCACATCCACACCGCTTCCTCCATTTAACCCCCGTCTCCTTCCTCAGGTCCGCGGCCAGCACTACGACCTGGTGCTGAACGGCTGCGAGATCGGCGGGGGCTCCATCCGCATCCACAACTCGGCCCAGCAGCTCTACGTCCTGGAGAACATCCTCAAGGTAAAGTATCTGTGATGGAAATTGAATTATTAACAGGAGCATCATGTTTCCATTTGCATTGTTTTAATTATAAATCTGTACTCAGCTTCAAGTCCAGTCTCATGTTGCGTTTAAAGTAACACTATGTAATATTTTTACCTTAAAATTACAGTTTCAAAGTTATTGTGAAGCTCCACTGAGCTGTAATAGAGCCTCTGTCTTTGCTACTCTGGGCTCAGCGCTGCAGAAACTGCACTATGTAACATTTGGAGGAGGGTAGAAATCCAGCCTCCCTTCCTCCCCCCTCTATCTCTATGTTTTATCCAGTGAAAGTGTCAGATCACTTGTTTAAAGTGGATAATTCTCCAGTTCTGTTTTAAATGAAATGTGTGATCTGCTTTTGTCAAAACCCCACAAGGATCAAACCCCACAGCAGTGTTCTCCCCCTGTGTAAACAGCCCTGTACAGCGCCTGTTCTTTTAAATGATAATGAGCTGCTGCTCGGTTCTCTGACTCCTCCCCTCTCCTTTTCTGAGCATTTCATAATCTCTTAATGAGAAATATAAAATGTATTGATCTGATGGTTTTGCAGTGCTGCGGCTGCACGTCTGGAAGACCATCCTCGGAGCAGAGTGTCTGCGATGAAAGACAAAAATAAAGAGGTTCCCGAGTGTCCTCGGGCTGTGGAGGATCCTCATGGCTGTGCTCTGGCCACATGTTTTTCCAAGAGCACTGTTTCCCGGCACTTCATCACGAGCGCCGCTCGCTCCTCTCACTTAACGCTCCCACTCGCTTCAATCAGCTCGCCCGCTCGTTGCCGTGGTAACCCGCCGGGCTATATTTAATGCTTAAACAATGGCTTTAGTTGCCGAGAGCTGGGCAAGAGGAACATTACGGCTTAGTGCTTTTATACGTGCCTACACAGTACCTTGAGGTTTGTTCCCACACGGCGCAGCTATTTTAGAGACTCGGGTCTGCTTTGTTTCGTTTAAAGCGGGACGGCAGGTTGATGCTGTTTGATCTTTAAAGGCTGCGTGACTGAACGCTTTTCCAGGACCAAAGCTGTGGGTACGTGCGGCTTAGAGACGGACATTTTAATATCGGCTTTAATATCTGTTTTCACACATCCCCAATAATTTTAGATTAACATTTTTCACAGTTATCTTCAGAGGCGACTCGTAATCTCATTGTGGTTTTCTATCAGTCGACCTTTGCTTTCAGAAAGCAAGGGATTTAAAAGGAAAACAAAGGTCAGGGCTGCTGCTTCTGTAGACCCTCCCCCCTCCCACACCCCCCTTAAAGGAACACTAGGTAAGAATTGGGCTCCCCCTGGAGTTGTGGTATAATTGATTTTTACAACACTGTCCTGAAGGGCGGCACGGTGGCACAGCAGGTAGGTGTCGCAGTCACATAGCTCCAGGGGAGGTTGTGGGTTCGATTCCTGCTCTGGGTGACTGTCTGTGAGGAGTGTGGTGTGTTCTCTCTGTGTCTGCGTGGGTTTCCTCCGGGTGCTCCGGTTTCTTCCCACAATCCAAAAACACACGTTGGTAGGTGGATTGGAGACTCAAAAGTGTCCGTAGGTGTGTGTGTGTGTTGCCCTGTGAAGGACTGGTGCCCCCTCCAGGGTGTATTCCTGCCTTACTCCCAATGATTCCAGGTAGGCTCTGGACCCACCGCGACCCTGAACTGGATAAGGGTTACAGACAATGAATGAATAAACACTGTCCTGAAATCCAAGGGGAGGGGGATGGTAGAGGTGGTTTCCTATCCTCCTCCAAAAGTTACATGGTGCAGTTTCTGCAGTGCTGAGCTCAGAGAAGCAACAACAGAGATACTGTTCTCTCTACTACAGCTCAGTGGAGCATTACAGTGATTTTGAAGCTGTAGTTTTAAGGTAAAATTAATACCTAGTGTTCCTTTAATTATATATATGTTATCAGTCCTCAGGGTGTGTCTCTCATCCAATCAGATTATTGGCCAGATTATGTGGAATATTAAAATATATATTAAAATATTCACTGACCTAGGTTTATTATCGTTCATTTGTTTATGTGCTGTGCCAGATAATGTATTACAAATTCGCTAAAGGAGGGAAGAGTATTACATTTCTCTTTTTTTATTATTCTCGAATGTACATTAAAATGTCCCAAATTCTCTGTTTTATCAGGAAGACCCCTCCCTCCTCTCTCACCTGTTGGAGGCGCTGGACTCTGGAGCCCCCCCGCACGGTGGGATCGCATTAGGTGAGTCCACACCATGACACCTGCTCCCCTCAGACCCAGCAGATCCATCAATCTGAAAAAATGAGGTCGCGCAGGGCCCTGACGACTGAAAGACTTTCTAAAGTTATCTCCTCATATCAGACGGCAGCGGTCATGCTCCGGGCCCAAATTGATTGTCCGACGGAGATTACTTGGCAGCACTGTGACTGTTGGAGGACTTGAGACTCGGGCGAGATTGTCCTCCCTGTGCATTCGAGCTTAGGAAGGTGCCCTCAGTCAAACGTCGGCCCGAGAAACGACGCCACTGCTTTTTTTATTCCGTCTGTGCAGGTTCATGTCGAGCACTTTTGAAAATGTAATTTAAAATGGTAAGAGTTTACAGGGTTAATGCTCCCCCTTCCTCGCTCCATCAAAGTACACATACAGTAACATACAGAAGAGTCAAAAGTCTCCGGACACCTCCTCCAACATTTATTAATGAGAAGATGCGAATCTTCTGGAAGATTCTGTATTTCTGCATTGATTTAAAGGGACCTACCACCTTGGATTTTCAGTGTGAGCAAGCCTTAATTTACTGTGACCCCTCCCCCTAGGTCTGGACCGCCTGGTGTCAATCATCGTGGGAGCCCCCAGCATCAGGGACGTGATCGCCTTCCCTAAATCCTTCAGAGGTCACGACCTAATGAGCCACGCTCCTGATTTTGTGTCTGAGGAGGAGCTGAAACCGTACCATATCTCTGTGGCGTGGCCGAAAGATGGCTGACCGCTCCCTCCCTGCTCCTCCTCCTTCGCCCAGTGTAACTCAGGACAGTTAAGAGCTGTGTGGACGGGGAGAGACTGTGGTGAGATTTCATGCTGGTCGCTCTTCATGGTCAGTGTTTGCCGCTGGTAAGAAGCAGAAGAACAGTGACACCCCCAAACCAAAGAGCTACAAAGCATCTGTATGGGTGAGGGAGGGGGAGACAGGAAGAGGGAAGAATAGAGAGAGAAAGGGAGAAGGAGAGAGAGAGTTCCACATATCAGTACAGTCACCACTAAATGTCATGTACACTGTCTAAACGTCTAAAGCCGGGGGGGGAGTTTGGGTCATTTCTTCTTCTTATTTTTTTTTTTTTTCATTGTTTTGATTACTGCATATTGTCTCATTGGCTTTTGTTTGCTGTTTTTCATCATTATTATATCCTTCTTTTGTGTTCTCCTTTCTTCCCACAATCTTCTGCTGTAAATAAGAACATGGACAGCATCTGTATAAAATAAATACATTTTACATTTAACAGAGCCTCGTCTGTTACTCCCCGGGCTTTAGGAGGAGTGTCTGAGCGGGGAGCTCCATCACTGCTGGTCCCAGACATGGACATCCTTGTTAAATACATGTATTTAGTCTCTGTGCTCCATCGTCTCACTCGCCTTCTGATGGTGCCCCTCACTGACAGTGTGGCCGAGGTAAAACATAAAATGAATAGGTGATGTTTTGTAACATGAAACAAATGAGATATTCATTCATGGTCTGTAACCCTTATCCAGTTCAGGGTCACGGTGGGTCTGGTGCCTACCTGGAATCCCTGGGTGCAAGGCAGGAACACACCCTGGAGGGGGCGCCAGTCCTTTACAGGGCGACACACAATCACACATTCCCTCACACTTTTGACAGACAGTCACCCGGAGGAAACCCGCGCAGACACAGAGAGAACACACCACACTCCTCACAGACAGTCACCCAGAGGAAACCCACGCAGACACAGGGAGAACACACCACACTCCTCACAGACAGTCACCCAGAGGAAACCCACACAGACACAGAGAGAACACACCACACTCCTCACAGACAGTTTAAACAAACCATTTAAAATAATAAAAATTATTGGAAACATTCAAGAATAACTAAAATTATAAGAAAAATTAAAACAATATAAAAGCTAAAACAAAAGTAAAAGGATTACTTAACAAGACCTTTAGTTCTACAAGGTGTTAAACAAGAATCTAATAAAACTAGACCAGACTTATGGTGAATCCCTTTTCACCCCTTAGCTCTAACCCTCCGGGTTGTGTGTGTGTGTGTGTGGAGGCGGGGGGGTGGTTATAGTCCTTTACTTTATAACAAGCAGCAAACTACTATTTTGCTCCCTGAAATTCCAGTTCCACCTTAAATGGCAAAGCAATTACATTTTAGTGCCTGTGGCTACTGCAAAATTTAAGATGGAACTGGAGGATTTGAACAAAAAGACGTCTAATAAACAGCTGAATCCAGCTCCTTATCACAGACTGTGTGTAAAGGAGTGGGTGATGAAATATGACTGTGGAACTCTTTGAAGACATGACGCCTTAAATTGCACTACCTTAAAATCCAGAAGCTCTGATATCACCGCAGACCAGCAGCAGAGCGCCGCTGAAACACAGCTTTTTAGTGTTCTGATGATGTATCAGGGTCTAGAAGATTCGTCCTGGTTTATAGGGGATGATTTTAAACACTACACCCTGTAACTCAGCTGCAAGGAGCAAGATAACACTCCAGATCAAGGGGTAGGGGTAAAATAAAGAAATATGATCCATCCCAAGAGTACGGTGGTGTATGGCCAGTGTGTGCTTTAAACATGAATCAGTTACAGCTTCAGTTACAGATGCTGCTTCTCTGAGGATGCTACGTTCTGCCACATAAACATGAGTGAGGTATGGTGGGACCAAACTGAAGTAAAGGGTGTCCACAAACATGTGGACATACATTTGTTGTACTTATTTCTGTGTCTTCTGTTTTAAACCAGGGAAGCCACTGTTTGTTTTTCCCCTCTTTATTAACTCTGACTGAAATGCTCTGGCGTGTGAGAGCGAGGGAAGGCTCCAGTAGGGGGCACCCTTGTTCCACCTCACTCTTTTCTCCACTGTGAACCTCCTGAATTCAGGCAGCGAAATGCATATCTTTACAGCATCTCCAGCAGCAGCATTGGACTTCCAAATCCAACTGGAGTTTTGTGTGGAGGGTCCAGGGCAGCAGCAGCATGCTGATCTCCCAGGCTCGACTCCACCGTCCGTGACATTGAGTGTTATTTCGGGCTACATCCTCCCTCCGTTCTGAGGGGAGAGAACGGAGATGAGCCAGGGCTGGATCTTATTATTACTTTTCTTTATTTTTGGTCCTCGTTCTTTTTCTTTCCTCATGTCTTGGCTCCTCCTCCTGAGGGTGAGAGGAAAAGCGGCCAGAGGGGGGTCTCTCCAGTTTAATTGGTACCTCCTTTTTTTCCTCATCATCCGGAAACGGGTCCAAATTTAAGTTTAAAGGTCAGAGGAGCGAGGAGGTTTTTCCACAGATGTGTCTTACACTGATTTATTTCTTGCAGCACGTTGTGGAACATTGTTCTCCGCCTCCTCAGTTATAGGGAGGGCCCTAAAGGTTTGATGAGAAGACAAGTGACTGAGTGTTGATCCCTCACTTCCGTCCCCTGTGCCTTAGCTCCTCCCCCTGGAGGCGAGGTGGAGGTTTGAGGTGTGTTTACCAAACGAGACGTCTATCACTCTAGAAAGAAAGCAAAGGTGAAAAACAATTCATGTGAATGGGATCCGCCCCAGGTTTTCAGTGTGGTTGAATACCTCCGGTTCACTCCTCTCTCCTGGTTAATGATGCCCAGCCCCCACCCCGCTGCACTGAAGGCCCCTCCTCTCAGCAAAGCCTCACCGAAACCGACGAAAACGCCATTCGCTGCGCCTTCGCTCCCTGACATCAACAGCCTTGCACACAGATGTTCTCATTAATTCTCCACACACACACACACACACACGCAGGTCCCTCTCAATGCATACAAACATCCTCCCAACCTGGCAACCCCAGATTCCAGATTTTGAAGGTTTTGAAAGGTTTGAACTACATCCAGATTAAAACAGCTTTTTAATTTGTTTTTCAGTCTTGCTTTTAATCCACTTTCATTTTTGCCATTTAGAGTTGCTGTGTATGTGTGTGTGTGTGTGTGTGAGTAAGGGGGAGAGAGGGGGAGGAGTAGATTAAAAATGTAAGATTTATTGCATATGCCTATAGTATTTCTACTTTCTGACTGGAGCATCCCACAGAAAACTGACTAGTGGGTGGTCTGTTGTTTCACCGTGTGAGGGTTGGTGGGTTCCAGATATTCACATCAAAGTGAACATGCACAGAGAGGGGATTTTTCTCGTAATTCCCCCTTTAACGGTTGTGTTGTAGTGCATTATTTTGTATATTGTTACTGCCCAATTAAAACTATGTATCTCCATTCATTCATTCATACATTGTTTGTAATCCTTATCCAGTTCAGGGTCACGGTAGGTCCGGAGCCTACCCGGAATCACTGGGCACAAGGCAGGAACACACCCTGGAGGGGCGCCAGTCCTTCATAGGGCGACACACACTCACACCTACGGACACTTCTGAGTCGCCAATCCACCTACCAACGTGTGTTTTTGGAGCATGGGAGGAAACAGGAGCACCCGGAGAAAACCCATGCAGACACAGGGACAACACACAGACAGTCACCCGGAGGAAACCCACGGAGACACGGGAAGAACACACCACACTCCTCACAGACAGTCACCCGGAGGAAACCCACGCAGACACAGGGACAACACACCACACTCCTCACAGACAGTCACCCGGAGGAAACCCACGGAGACACGGGAGGAACACACCACACTCCTCACAGACAGTCACCCGGAGGAAACCCACGGAGACACGGGAGGAACACACCAACTCCTCACAGACAGTCACCCGGAGGAAACCCACGCAGACACGGGAGGAACACACCACACTCCTCACAATCACCTGGAGGAAACCCACACGGACACAGGGAGAACACACCGCACTCCTCACAGACAGTCATCCGGAGGAAACCCACGCAGACACAGGGAGAACACACCACACTCCTCACAGACAATCACCCGGAGGAAACCCACGCAGACACACAGAGAACACACCACACTCCTCACAGACAGTCACCCAGAGGAAACCCACGCAAACACAGAGAGAACACACCATACTCCTCACAGACAGTCACCCGGAGGAAACCCACACAGACACGGAGAACACACCACACTCCTCACAGACAGTCACCCGGAGTGGGGCTCGAACCCACAAGGTCCCTGGATCTGTGTGGCAGAGACACTACCTGTTGCGCCTGTTGTTTTTTCTTCTTCTGGAAAGCTACTATTTTGGAAGAGAAATGTTTTTAATTACCCCATGATAATTTTTTTTGTCATGTTCTGCGATGGTGGTTGTTTGTTGGTAGGGTACTCACCATTCCTGGGTGCCCGGGTGATGCTGGTAACCTCTGGTGTTGTATGTGTGCTTGCGTAATGCTCTAGGTGCTGCTTTGCCAAGCTCACTGAATAGCGTCAGTTTAGTGAAAATTGTCCTTTCTTCTCTTTCATCACCAAGACCGCTACAATACGAAAAACAAGCATCAGTCATCACAGGCTTTGTGCCGAGGTTTCAAATGGCAGCAACTTTCTTAATCTGAGCAGATGGAGAGACGCTGTCGGCCCAATCACACCTTCTTCAGAAAGCCGAAGCACCCCAATGGGGGGGAAAAAAAAGCAAGCCTCTCTAGTGGCGCTCTTCCAGGCCTCAACGCTGTTAGGAAATTGTTGTTTAACTCCTGCTCCCCCATCGTGCGTCCTCGCTCTCTTTTTTCCTCCCCGAGCCCAAATCACCACCACCATGCTCAGTGGTGCACTCCACTGCACTCAAACCACAAATCTCAAAACGGCCTAAAATAAGCCGCCGCTGGTGTTTGAAGTACGTGACAAACAGGAAAGGTCAGGTAAAGGACTGCGAAGTTTCTCCCCGCTGCGTAAAGCACTTGGAACAGCCGAGTTTCCCCCCAGCGTGGCGTCTCTCCAGGGCTGCGGAGGAAGAGTAATTAGAATGGATTCCAGCTGAGAGTCCTATTCCTCCGCCGTGGTTTAATTTGTCTCCATGTGAATCTCGCCCCTTTTTGTAATCTCTCGGGACCCTTCGAGGCAAGTGGACGTGGTCAGCAGGGAGGACTCCTTTACGAAGCTCCCAGGCTTGCAGCGGGGATAACGAGCCCAGATTGATGGACCCAGGACTCTGGCAGGAAATCTAAAAGGAGATTTGACAGGTATAAGATAAAGGAATACAGATATAATCCTGTTATATCATTTTCTCCCCTCCAAAACCAAAAGATTTACACATAATTCATAGCTGAAAACGCTGGCTTCTCAGATCTTCCCCGCTGACGTTTATTATCTATGAGCCTCAGACACGGTGGTGTAGAGCCTCAAATGGTTGAAGGGAGTCTCCGATACACTTTATAGCAGTCTTTTTGTTGTACTTTTCACCAGAGATGTCTGAGTAGTCACATGTATGTGCAACCAAAAAAACAACCAACCATAGCCTCTTTTCGAACATCTGCTAACACAACAACACAAGCTCAACACACTTGGAGGAGAATGCTAAATGCCCAGCTCTGCTACGTCAGCCAACTCATGCCTGTGCTGGCTAGCACCATGCTTTTGTAATAAGAGTATAGCTGGGGCCATACTACCCAGCAAGAGAGTGAGGGCAGTTGTGCTGTCTTGGACTCCAACCCTCAGATAACTGCAGCATCACCAGAGGTCGATCCAGCGACCTCCTGGTGATAAGCTAATGCTAAGCCTGCTGCACCAAGCCTCAATTATGTCTTGGCTTCTTGCTTGGATTTCCCTCATGCTGGCAGACCATCGTTCAAGGTCACAGCCGTTCACACACCATTGAGACAATGATTGCGTTGCTATGAATGTATAGAATCTGTGCCGGAGGTTGGGTAATGTTCAGAAAGGCAATGTCCCATGTGGACCAGGAGCCATATCTGATTTCTAATGAGGGATAAGGCCATTATCAACACTTCTCTGTCTCCTCCTGCCGTCGCTGCATAGGAGCAAGGTGGAATTCATGTGACATAAATTATTCTTCCAACAATGGATGGAAAACTAAGGCTCGTCAGAGCTGCAGAGGCCATGGAATAACTCAAATGTTGGGGAAAGAAGGCAGAAGACTTTGTCACTAATCAAATCTGAGGGGAAAATGACCCCAAATGGACACCATGAATGTTCCATGACCCCAAGTCTCCTAACCATTTCTTTTGCATTTAACTCCATATTTTTGGAATATTTTTACATTTAATCAAATAACGTACACACATCGCCAAAATAAAAACCCAGTTGCACCCAAAAGGAAGTGTTGGATTGTATTTGAAAGGATGATAAAGGTCACGAATAATAAAATATAAAAAAATTATACTCGTCGGCAATATATATTGAGCCACACATGCAGAAGTAGATTCCCTCAGTGTGGGACTGGGCCGCCATGTTTGCTAATGTCTCGCCACTGAGTTGTTCATCCCACCCCTGGAATGAAGACCAAAGATCATCTGGCATCATATGAAATTGCATCCCACACCATGACACCAGGCCATTCATTCATTCATCTCAGTGCTGACCACAGTGTCTCCAGACATGAATTCGTTGCTTGTGTCCACCAGCACAAAAGTGGGACTCATCACTGAAGACGACCTGCTACCATTCTGAGTTAGTTTTTCCTGAGTTTCTCTCTGTCCGTGGTCCATATAGGTCTCCCAGAACCTTCATGTCACCTGTGTGAGCCATCTCTTACCCACTGCCGGCCATAGCATGCTGTGGTAATATCCACACGAGTGGTGTTGGGCACAATACATCGAGAAGACCCTCCTTAAACTCTTCCCAATGTTTGAGTTGCTTTCAAACTCTTCTAAGAGGCATACGTCACTTCCAAACATGCTACCAACACAACAAGAGGAGTCAGAATGGAAAGCACACAGAACGAGACGACCTTATATAGTCAGGAACAGTGATGTGTCTTGCATAATTTACTTAGGCAGCTGAGCATGAAACTTGAACCATTCACAGGTCTTGTGATGTCAAACCTACCCACCAAGTTTCACTCCTGTCAGTTAATTCCTTCCTGTGTATACACTCACAAACACCCACACACATTTTACAGGTGTAAAATATAAGTAAGAAATAACCACAAACAGGAGGGATGTATATAAATATATATCACATGTAAGTTTGTTACTTATCAGATCTGAGCAGTTAGTATTCTCCTGAATGCGTGTTAAAAACCATTGGCTGGCCTCACTCATCTCAGAGGAAGATGGAACTAGTACTCACTCACAGCTTTTTAGCATCGTTTGATTGAGGGAGTCATGACTGGGTGGGTGGCACTAGCACTGGATAAGATGGGAATGAGGGAATGAAACACCGCAGAATGGCTGTTTTGTGAGTAAATTACAACTGTTCAGTCATTTCCAAGTAATTGTGCTAGGGTCTTGCAGGTAAATTGCACCCATCTTCCTGGGATTTTGGCTGTATCCACATTTAACCCTTTTCCGGTGAATTACCATTAAACCCCAGCACAAATGTGGGCTTTATTGTGCAGCGGGACCCCACACAGAGCCGGTATGATTTGGATGGCGGATCATTCTCATCGCTGCAGTGACACTGATGTGTTGGAGTGTGATAGTCCAGACAGGATGAAAGGGGACTAACAAAGTATGCAGAACCACCGATGAGTTACAAAATGCTCCTGTATGGTCTGTGGGGCTGATCAAATGGACAAAGGCTGTAGTAACAAGGAGGTAATTTCAATGTTATGGCTGATCTCTGTGTGTACTGTATATATGTAAATAAACAACAGAGCACAATGAATGCAGAGCTGGGCAAGTCACTGCAGTAACACATTCATTGTAGAGTTCAGAGCTGTTGTAAACAAAACTAAACTAGGTTCTCTATAAAGAGGTTACCCTCTGCCCTGCCCCTCTCACACAGCACCGAACCTGTGAGTCTATGATGTATTATGGATTTTAAAAATTAAAAACATTAAGCAACATAAGCAGTAAGCTGCATAAATGTAAACGTAGAGAAAAATATATGAGAAAAATTCACAATAAAGCTACGAAAAACAGCAGAAAACTTCAAATCTAAGCATTTCAGCATCCTTAACCAAAGCCCACAGCCACAGCATGAAAAATGTTTATGGACCATTTCTATCTCACCTTTGGTGACTGTGTGGAAGTAGAAAACAATGCAGCGACAGCAGAAAAACTGGGGCAAGTTTCTATTTTTTTTTTTGAATCCTCTGCTGTGCCTGTTTTTAAGTCTTTTCCAGGCAGACCATTTAAATATCTTGAGTTTACAGCCACACTAGAAGGTCTTTTCAACTTAACATTACAGCTTCAGAATCATTGTGATGCTGCACTGAGCTGTAATAGAAGATCAGTGCCTCTGTTGTTGCACTCAAGCACTGCAGAAACCGCACTATGTAACTTTGGGGCCTAGGTTTATGTGAGAGCGCAAAAACAAGGTTAAACACAGCAAAACAGACACAATGAGTGCAGAGAAATAAGAGCAGTGAGTAAAAAAGGAGAAGAAACCAGAGCTTCTGCTCCTCGCTCCTCACTGCTGTGCACTCAGGGTCAGGGTGAACAGCGAGCGGCTCATTATCATTTAAAGGAACAGGGCGTTCTGAACAGGGCTGTTTACACAGGGGGAGAACACTGCTGTGGGGCTTGATCCTTGTAGTAATTGGACTAAAGCACATCACAGATGTGTTTGCTTGTGGAAAACACAAGTGCAGGAGCATTATGAGTGCACTCTGTACTACAAGGCTCCACCCTGGGCTCCTGTTGCCTATGAAGCTCTACTGACCATACAGATATTCAGGAAAGCCCTTTCTAACATTTGATGGACCATGATTTGATGCTAGTTTTTTCGCGGCTGTGCTGCTAAACAATAGCTCCCTGTGAGAGTCAAAGCAGATGTTTAGCTTCTATTACATAGCTCATGAGGACCCCCTAATGGCTTGGATCCATGGGCATGCGTCAATAAAACCAGGCTTGGATATAAGCTCACTTATTGTGTCTAACTTGCATAACAATCATATTCTATTATGAATATCTAATATTTCCTACACTGTAAGTACTGTAAGTAATGTATTCTTCAGGCTTTCTGCCATTTTCTAAGTCTAGCATATTCAAGGCGAAGGTCACCTTTATTTAACACAGTCCTACGCCAACCAATAGACTCAAGGCAAGAGCCAGGGAAAGAAAAACATATCAAGTGGCAGGTGAATTGTCTGGCTGCAGACGAGGCTAATTATCCAGGAATCTTACTCTTAGACTCTTAACAACACACAGACAATTAGTAGCTTCAGGAGGTAAAAGGCAGACAGTAATTTGCCACCTTCACAAAGGTTTATTACAGATGAAAATGAGTAGGCTGGACGTCTGCAGAGGATTTTCATTGTTCAAGTATGCAAATAGCATCGACGATCCATGAGATATCAATAGCACATGAGGTACATGCTAGAGACGCATGGTAAATCATTTAAGAAAGAGAATATTTCATAAAACCCAGCACAATCAGGCAAAACTACTGACAATGAGCCACCCCCTCAGCGGCAAATAATGAAAATCAAAGGCATGCTGAGTAGCATCCGGCTAATTCTGCAAGATCCATCTCTGATTTCTCGCCTCTTTCTAGAAGGACATTTTCTGCAAGTCTTACACTTGCTGCTCCTAATGGGGCACGCCTGTTGGATTTTTCATGAGGTCAGAGAAGTTGGGACGCTTTGGAGCCTTTGAGAGCGAGCTGGAGGTTTCCTGAGGTCTACTTTGCTGAGTTGGGAATCACTTCAGAGTGAAGCAGAGCTGGCACTGATTGCCCAGCCTCGGCCGTAATGATCGAGCCCATCAAATCACTGCTTTTTAATTGGTGCAAATAGAGGAGATGGGTAAAAAAAGACATATCAAATTAACCCAATTTTCCCTCATCCCTGAAAATTTGACAAACTGCTCAGACAGGTTTGGTGTCAGATGTTGGTGACTTCAGATCTTGGAGGCTAATGCAGCTAACGAGGCGTGGAAAACCGTAGCCACTCAACACTCTCCTCACACCGGATTGGTTCATGACTCAAAGAGAGTTGCTCATGAAGTTTCTGACACTGTGGAACATACTGTTTTCTGTTAAAGCCAAGGGTTCATCTCCATGACATGCCACGACACACAATTCTTAAGACCACTATTAAATATAAAGATGCTTCAAAGAGTTCTTTGAGTGATGCCATGGAAGAACCACTTTTGTTTAAACCTTAAAAGAAACCTTTAAAGGTTTAAAAATGCATCACTGGATCTTAAGGTTTGTTGCCTATTAGCAAAATGTAGCATGAGTCAAATAACCTTTTGTAGCACATTTATTTTTAAGACTGTGTTTCAATAATAAATGTCTTATAAACTATTCCTGAGCTTTTTTCCCTTGCTCTGTTTAGTCAGTCGCTAATGTAATGCCATTGGAATTCACAGGATGATGCTAATTCCTCAGGTCTTTGGTGTTAGCACTGCTAGCATCATGCTAAAGGAATGAGGAGTGGGAGAGCCTTCACTTTCTGGCCATTTCAATGGATTTGCTCGATCAAAATTCTTCTGGTGTTAACCAGTGCTCATGGACGAGTCCTGTTTGTCCTAGCCTAGGTTACAGGTTTGAGCTAAAATACTGTCACAAATCAAGAGTCAGTGCCAAAGGCATTGGTTGGCGGTGGTTCTCTTCATATTTTCATGACTGTTGTCACAATTGAGGCAAGAAGCGGACATACACGCAAGGAATATTGAATTAAACTAAACCAAGTCAAACAGAACACAAACAAGCATGGAGACATAGAACAAACTAGAACATAACTGTGAACTGGTGGCAATGTGTAAGACAATTGACACAGAAACACATCTACACAAACAAAGGGACTATATACACAGAGCACTGACAAGGAACACCTGGGGACAATAACGAGAGGGCAGGACTACAAAGGAGACTCTGACGAAAGGGCGGAGCTAAGGCAGGACTAGGGCGGAGACAGGAAGAATAAACAGAGCCATGTGCTAAATGAGCACATGGTGAGGAAAACAAACACAGGATATAACAACTATTTGTAAGATTCATGCTTTTGTCAGTAGTGTGGCAGGTAGATTATATAAAAATACATTGAATTAATAAAACATCAGCAGCATAAATGCTAGGTTATATATATTCAGCATTGGAAGTGGCAACGAATGGCATGTGCTGCTTCTGACATGACAGCCTTTTCTACTCACAAATGGTGCTACCGTATTCTTTTTCTCTCCAGGAGACACTGTGTGAAAAAGACATTTTAAACCACATTGGCGTGAAATTACACCTTTGCAACTTATAGGTATAAATCATGCAAAGTGTAGGATATTTTAATCCAGACTCCAGGTTAGAGAGGAGTAAGGGCAACTATGCTCACTCACTCCGGCCTCTGGGGAAATCTAATGAATGCTGTGTGTTGGAAAAGCACAAATATTCCCCATCGTAATATACAAATGACATTACTGTATGTACAGCAATTAATATTATTGCATATTAGCCCAGATATTTGCAGTAATATTTAAGGTATCTCTCTCATTTACTGCAGTTATTCAGGAAGTGTATATTTATTTATTTATTTATTTATTTATTGCATCACTCTCTTCAAGGACAATAATCTGTTATATATCCCTCAACACGTTCAGAGACCAGTCAATGTCTTATTTAATTCATTTTATTTACTTACGTGTTGATTTATCTTATTCGGTAACATTGGTACTTGTATTTTATAATTTAATATTGTTATGTAACTAATGCTGCTGAGAGACAAGGAGAATGCTGCACATGCGTAGGTGGTTTTTATTGAAAACAAAGTGAGTGTAAGTGTAACAAACAAATGAGAGAACAAAAAGTAAGAGATACCAAAACAGTCTTAACAAAGATAAAGAAGACTAGGACAAAAACAGCTGTAAAATAAATGACTGACCACTAGAGGAACAAAGAGGCACGAAGTAAATGCAAGAGAAATACCAGAAGAGGTGAGGCAAGAGATTATATGAGCAGACAGGAGCACATGGTTAGGAAAACAAACACAGGGAACACATGACTGAAACAGAACAAGGCAGAAGATAAAGATACATAAAGTAGTAGAAAGAAGACGTGTAAACCTTGCAGAGCGCTGATTTTCCAGAGAGAGTGTTCACTCTACGCCACGCAACGCAGACGACCAGCACCAACTCTGTAAAATCTCACGATGGCAGCTCGTAAAATTACGAAATGATGGACGCTGCAACTGTACTGATCTGTCTGAACTGATGACGGAACTGTGTTTAGTCCCAAACAACAACAACAACAAATCACTAACACACGATAAGTAAACAACGCTTAACGTTACGGACGCCGTTGTTGTGGTTTCCAAAGCCCACTGTTCCCATTAGAGACAGTGTACATTGGCAACATTTCTCAGGGGAGGTGTGCTAGCAGAAAAGCAATCAGGGCCTGAAAAGCACATACAGTACATCAATGCCAAGCCAAGCCAAGCCGAGTAGACACCATACAAAGGAAAAAAGCCAGTGGTTCTATTTCTATTTATTGCACTGTCAGAGAAAGAGGGTACTCTCCAGCTTCTTTTGTTTGCCAAAGTCCAAACAACAACCATCTTCAGACACAGTAGCATTGGTGAGGTCAGGTCCTGATGCTAGATGATTAAGTTAGGATCACTCCATATCAAACCAGATCTACTGGATGGACCTTCATCACATCAGAGAACCACTGGCCAAAGCTGTCAGGCTTTCAACCCCAGTAGACCACACTTGGCACCGAGCATGGTGAGCTTACACTCATCTACAGTTGATTCAGTGTCCCATTTCCCACGTTTTTGATGCTGCTGGGTTTGCCCAGTTTCGTTAAGTCCTGCAGACCTTTTACAATCCTTGTTTTTTTGCTGATGCACCCTGTGCTCTACTTCAGAGGAAGAGTGTTAGCGTAAGGTTAAAGCGCAAGAGCTTTTTCCACCACGTTCACCGTGAGAAAGAGGGGAAGGAAAATTGGCAGAGTTCAAAAAGGCAATGGGGCAGAATTATTTAAAGGTACAGTAACGCATCAAGCCGTCCGCTCCTTTATTAAAACTCATTAGTAGAGGCTTGCTGCTCGGTTCCCTGGGGCTTGAGGGAGATTGTGTTAATGATGCCGAACGAACGGCAGGGCCAGCATGCGCTCGAGCAGAATCTCGGCTCCGTGCTGGCCATTAGAGCCTCCCTCACAGAGCCGAGAGGGCTTCAAGTGGAGACGCGCTACTCCAGCCGCCTGCTTTAAGAGTCTATTTTGATACATTAAGGGTCCTTTCTGCCTTAAATCCTCTCTGAGGAAGGGAGGCAGTGTGGGCAAATGTTGCTTATTTTTTAAAATGTGTTTTTCCACTGCTCCTGTGCCAGTCACTGCCGCACTCTGACCACTGCTTTCTGGCCGGCAACATTCATCACGGCTGTTTTATTTTGGCAGGAAAGATTGAGACGTGCGTCCGACCCCTCCCTCAATCTGCCGAGACGTGTTGGGGCTTGAATAACAGATCGTCTGTCAGGCCTCCTGATGGCGTTTGCTGTCAATATTGAAACAGCTTGTTTCGCGCAGTATGCTGAGGGCCCACAGGCCTGCTGAATAATTTGGAGGGTAGAAAAAAAAAAAAAAAAAAGAAAACAAACTTTGAGCATTGCTAATTTGGAGCCCTGCCCACTGCTCTGGCGGAGGAAAGGTAATATTGACCCGCGGGCCTGTTGCACCCAGAATAGATTCCCGATCAATACGATAAACGGTTTGGTTCACACGCAACACTATTTTTCATTGCAATTTAAATACAGGCATGATGCAGGGTCATAAATAAATGCTTATTTATATGCAGCAGACATCTCATTCATCTTAAATGAAAGGTAATTCATTTTGTTTGTTCTATAAAGAACACAAGGCCATGCATTTTCCCTTCAGAAGGAAAAGAAAAAACATCATAACTTTGGGTCAAACTCCTGCACTTACTGAAGTCATTGTGAAATTCAAAGCTGATCTGTTAAAAGCTTGTTTTTAAACTGGAATAAACAGTGATTTATTTTGATGAGTGAGTCTGTGCTCATTTGTAATGGCTGTGAACTTTACTTTAAAAATTATAAATCCAAAAAATAAACATTTATTGAATTCAATTAAAGCTCCCAGCATGCACTGCGGCTCTTTGTTGTTATTTTGGGGCGTCTACTACATTATTTAGGTGGGTAGTAAAATATGTTGTTGTTCTATAGTGCGTCTGTGTGTTTTTGTGTGTATTTGGGCTCAGTATGTGACCATGGAGCTCACACTCAGGTTATGCTAAAATACCATGTCCAATACTGCCTTCCTCAGTTTATATTCTTCCCCATATCAAGTTCAGGGGCGGGGTGGGTCGGAATCATTGGGCGCAAGGTTGGAACACACCCTGGAGGAGGTGCCAGTCTTTCACTGAGTGACACACACTCACACATTCACACCTATGAATGTGGAAACCCACACAGACACAGGGAGAACACACCACACTCCTCACAGACAGTCATCCAGAGGAAACCCACACAGACACAGAGAGAACACACCACACTCCTCACAGACAGGTCCCTGGAGCTGTGTGACTGCGACACTACCTGCTGCACCACCGTGCCGCCCCACACATGAAGAGATTATGAGGAGTATGTCCCTATCCTATGTATGCTCAGCTTCCTGACCCCTTGAACACTCACGCCCCGTTTTGCTTCAAAAACGTCAGCAAATGTCAAAGTACACACTTTGAGGAAGGGTTTAGGACTTATGGGAAGAATTGGCACGGGGAAGAGTGTGGACAACAACATCTGATTTAGTAAATCTGTGATTTAGAAATCCCGGCCTGACGCATGTTTTTGGATCCCTAAAAGAGGACATGTCCAGTAAAAAGAGGACATGTGGTCACCCTACTTAAGTCATCTCAGAAGTGCAGACAAACTACCCGTTAATTCCCTTCATTCCAGAAGAAACCTGCCAATTCCAGTCTGATTCCAGCTGCTGTCAATAAGAAGTGATTCATCAGCCCTGAAGAAAGCCACTCATCTGAGTAACGTAGATATCTATAGAGAAGACAACAACAGAGCTGTGCAAGAACAAAATGAAGTTCCTTTGTGTACACGAGGATCCACACACTATAATCTGACCGATAATAGCCCTCTAGCGATTGCCATTCGATTGAGGGTCCTTGCAGTACCTGCTATTTGTTTGCTATCTGAAGGACAGCTCCAGAGATCCAGAGGGAGCGAGCTGTGTAGATTTGTTTACACACTTGTTTACACTCTTGTGTACCGACACTTTCCCACTGATTACTAGGTCGGGCGTCTTAAGATAATCAAGATGGACACTGCTTGTGAAGAGTTGTGGTGACCCACAGTCCACTCACACCCAGAGTACTTTTAAATTCGGCCTTGGGAATGAGTGTCAAGCCAAAACTCCTCTTTCTCTGCCTCAGAGACAGATGCTGTGGACACTGTTACGAGAGAGGAATGTCTCTCTCAGTGCCACTTTGCTCTCCACACCATTAAAGCTGGTTCAATGAATGTGCTCCATATTTCAGCCTCTGAAAATTTTTTTAAAAAACTCGCTGTGTCATTCCAGACGACCTGTAGTGGTCAAACAAAGGCAACGAGCCGAGAAGCCGTTTACATATTTAAAAATATAGGCTTCTGAAAGGCCAGGGCATATATCAGCTCTCTCACAACCTCATCTGCCTACATGAATGACCTTTTGGAAATAACATGCGCCGCCCCGAGCTCAGTAATTGTGATGGATTTTCTTTTACCCCAAATTGATTTCTGTCACACTTATTGACTAATCGTCAAACGTTTGTGTCGCCATAATTGCTGCCAGTGTCCGACCCGTTAGCACCACCTCCGTCCTATCTGCGTTATCCAAGTGGAAAACTAGTGTGTCTGTCAATGTTCCATTTGGAAATGTTAAACTGCTTGATAACAAATGTGTGTGCACTACTTCTACAATAGTTCGGACCCTTGTATCTCCTTAAAAGAGGCATGTAGCACATTCATTCAGATCTGCAGTCCACAAACACAGACACTGTGAAAGAAGACCTGCTACAAACCAGAGCTTCTGCTCCTCGCTCCTCACTGCTGTGAGCTCAGGGTCGGGGTGAACGGCGAGCAGCTCGTTATCATTTAAAGGAACAGGTGGCATTATGAACAGGGCTTATGGGGTTTTGATCAAAGAAGGTCACAGACTTTTCATTAAGAAACAGAGCTGTGCTCCACTGTGGAGACGAGGGGGAGTATTTCCCCTTTAATGTTGCTGTCTACAAGGTTTTATAACACATGAATTCAGGTGCTTTGTGTGTATCCAGACATTCATTTGTGCACACACTGCTGCTGTAAACTCAATATAAAAGCAGCATATGGGACTAAGGTCACCAGTGCCAATGCCAAGACCAGGGAAGAGGTATAAATCCCCGCAGCATTGAGCTATAGAGTAGTGGAACTGCAGTCTATGGCGTGATGGCACGGCCATATTGGGGTTTTTCTGGATTTATCCAGTTGGGATTGCTCTGAATTGGTCCTGTATTGGTATATATGGAGATGTCATCAGTTACTTAGTATATTAGTGTGTTTATTTGGTAGTAAGTGCCTAGTGATTGTAGTAATAATGTGGTTGGGTTTGTGTGTGAGCGTGAACATACTGGAGAGTGAGCACAGGTTATCAGTTTTGGGAGATGGGTTGAAGCAACTAGTTTGAAAAAACTACAGGTCCCACAGTGTTTTGCATGTGATCTATATAATAATCTATTGATCAGATGTTATTTCTGAAGTGTGAAGACTTGGGGGCTGCGGTGAGAGAACACGGGTGGCACTATTAAAACTGGTAAGTGGATTTGTAGCCAAGTCAGCCACATCCGTGCTCATGCAGGTTGAATTTAGAGACTGAAAAGTAAGGGCAGCTGTGAAGGGGTTATCAGAAGTAGCTGAAAGGTCTAGTCAGTGGTTGTGGAGAGCACAGACTCATTGTGGAAATGCACTATAAAGGCTGAAGTGTTTGCTGTTATAGGTCCATGCAGGAATGGGGTTGGGGGTTGGGGGGGTGGGGGGTGAGTAGGGTGTTGCGGTGTGTCAATATGTGGTGTCCCTGGGTCTGCAGTTTTAGGAAGCATCTGAGGTGCTGGGGAGGCCAATATGGATGCGTTAGGAAGTGACGGACTGTGTCAGGGCAGCACAGTTTTGTAGTGCCTATAGCCCATAAGGGTTTAGGGGCGCTGAGCATGTGGGGCTGGGTAGGGTCTTAGATCCCATCCTCACGTATCTGGATATTTTTAAGGAGGTTTTGTCTGTGTTTTAGCCTACTGTCCACATGAAACTGGCATTTTAGGTCTGTGAAATGCAGAGATTTGGGAAAGTGCTCTCCAAAGTAGAGATTTTTGAAATCTCCGTTGTCAGTGGTGTTGTGTTAACGGCAAAATGCAACTTTTGGAAAACTCACACAGCATGCCTTTGTCTGGCTGAAATTCAAATCTCCTCATCTATATAATGAATTATATAAATCAGAAAACTGCAATTGCTGCACCGCGACCCTGAAATGGAGAAGCGGAGAAGAAAATGATGATGATGATGCAATTGCTGCAGATTTCAGATTCCCAGAGGTACTGATGTTAAGAGGCCCTCTACTGGACTGGCGTGGTAATGCATCCATTTTTGTGTTTGTCTGGATGGGTATATTTTCAAAAATATCCAGGTACTTGTGGATGTGGCCTATTTGATAGATGAGGTGCAGCTTGGATTTAAAGTGAGCTTGTGGGGGTGGTTGGGGCTGTGATGCCAGAACCAATTGTTGATACCTCTGGAGGGGTTCAGTGAAACACAGATGAAAGGAGGTGTCTACCTGACGATACCTGAGAAGAGCTCAGAGTTTTGTAATTACTGGTCAGAGGAGAGTGAGCTGGGGTCTTATCTGAGGGGATATTTGACATTTTTACACCTATAAATAAGAAAGGAAACAGAATGCGATTCCGGATTGCTGCAGTTTGTTTGGAGGAGAATCATGTGTGGGTTTCCTGAGCGGTTGCTCCGATGTCCTCCACGGTCCAAAACGTGTGTGTGACTGGGTGAGTGTGTGATGCCCAAAGCAAACAAGACATGGATGCTGTCTGTAGGCTTTGTCTTTTGTCGTGCATTGGGTGCTTTGGTGTCCTGTGAGAACTAGATCAAGTGTGTGTTCACAAATGCTCTTTGCTTTTTGCCAATACCCTTATATTATCCAACAAAGGCTTGAGGGCCCTGAATGTAAAGACACATTCATAATTTTTTCAATGTACGGCCACTGTAGACTGTAGAGGCATACATTATATATGACCAGAGACTCTAGTAAGCGCTCACGCCTCACGTCCTTTTATCATTCCCAACATGTTCTCTGTTGTGGCTTTTGATATTAATGGAAACTTGAGGCCTGTGTGTGATCTTTTGATGGGTGCATTTCCATATGGCTACTAGATCAGAAGTAATATTGACACAGAAACGGAAGCGTATGTGCATTGAGGGAGAGCGTGAAATGGAGAGAAAGAGTGTAAGAGAGAGAGAGATCACATCGCATCACATGTGAAACATGTGAAACACTTATCGTCATGTCAGAAGATTCCCCAGACTTGTTACTTTGATCTAAAGTCAAGGAAATTTCCATATGTGCTTCTCCAGAGATAGTGCCTTGGAGGGCAGCTGGATGAGAAGCAGTGGTGATATGAAAAATAGTTTTTTTTTAGGGCTTTGAGCAGAGAGGTGCAGATAGGAGAGAAATGGGTGTGTGGGGTGTGTGTGGGTGTGTGTGTACTTGTGAGAGAGGAAAATAGAGTGAGAGTGAGAGGATGTGCCTCAGATCAACTCCTAGTTCCACACAGTGAACTGAACAGACTGTAAAAATTGGCTGCTGCAAGATACCTCCTTAAAATGCATTTCGAATAAAACCCACCCACAACAAATGCCTTTTCCATCGGGCAGGATGTGGGTCACCTATAGACCACTGACAATGTCTGGCTGATGTTGTGCTGGCAGTGTCATGCCCATTGAAACCAGATTTGCTTGTGTACACTTCGCTGACAGCTCTGACATTTTACTAATTATTTCTTTGGGATAATTGTAAATAGTCACAGCCCTTTTTGGTCGAACAGCATGTGTCTATTCGTCATGTTTTGTTTAAACAGAAGACTGCCTCACCACGGATATTTTCAGTTGTAAATAAACACATTTTGCCAGTGCAGTTGTTTAAAACTGTAAAGGCCAGTGAGGAATTACTAATTTGTGTGTGTTTAAAGTTACTCACTCTTCAAGATAAAGCTCCCTCTGCTTTAGAAAACAGTCTCTCTGCTGCTGTAAGCTACATACGTTAAAGTTTGCGCCTGCAGATGCAAATCAGTGTCTACATTAGTGGGCTGATTTGTCGCTAAGTGTTCGCAGAAGGGAAGAGATTCACGTCTAATTCCCCTCAGAACTGCCACTGTGTACTGCAGCTACTTGCTACTACTCTACAACAAAATTTGGCATGGTAACCTCAGCCTCTTGTGAATCCAGGACGGCCAGTCATCTGGCTTTAAGATGGACAGTCCAGTTCGTCAGCTCCCTGCTCTCCGTTGGTTTTGTTTTATGATTTGTTGTTGGCTCCCACAAAAGTCAGAAGGAACACCTCGTATTTCATTTGTTTATCTGTGTTATGGGAGAGTGTAGCTCACCTACACATTACTGCAGAATCTCTACCCTCCCCCTGTGTCCTCAGTGAGGAGCACAGTATGGAGAAATGAGGCAAATCGTCTTGAGGAAGATAGTGTCAAAGTGTGTGTGTGTTGGGGGCGGGACGTTGCTTGTGGGGGTGCACTTTCTGCGGGGGTCTGGGAGTGCGACAATGGCTTTGAGTTTCAGATTGCATTTCCTATGGAGGTTATACGAAAGAGAGAGAGAGAGAGCACATTGTATGCCTTTGTGTTTGTGCACACGCTGCGAGATTCAGATAAAATGGTGGGTGAGCCACCTGTCATGTTCATACTCCGAGTCGTATCGCTAAGCTACTTGATGCTCATATATTGATTCGCTGACGATGGGAAGCTGTAACACCATCGTCCCAGAGATCTGGCCACTACACTGCAAGCCCGCACTGCATGCTGGGATAGGCCTCCCCTTACAGGTTCACAACGAAGCCCCGTTCAGTGCTCCGATAGACTAACGTTACCTTCCTGAAGTGCGTTAAAGCCTCACAGCTCCTCAGAATTCAATCAGTCATTGGAGCTGGCGGCGGGTTTGTGCCGCTCTCCATCGATTTCAACCCCTCGACCCGAGCAGCTGATGAATAAAACATCCGGCTGCGCTTTCATCAGCCAGCCGCCGTTTCCGGGATAAAATCGGCACGCGTACTCGTACACAGAGTCCGAGGCCCGCAAAGGCACTCTTGCGCCAGGTCATGAGAAAAGAGAACGTAGCCTCTGCTGGTGGCAGCAGCATTGTTTTTTTGCAGGAACCATCAATACTCCATTTCTGAGGTGAGGAGGGGTAATGAATAGTTCGTATTACTGTTGTTCACTGACAGTGATTAACTGGAATTATTACTAGAGCCCCGGCTGCCATATGCAAGACGTTCTGTCGTGGAGGCGAAATGATGGATAGCAGAATCACCCCGAGACTCGAAAGAAACCCCAGACATCCGTTACGCCGGCTTCATTGAGATTCCAGCAGCCGAAAGGCAGGCCTCTTCTATTTTTATTTAATAAGTGGACGTTTCTCATATGCGTGGAGTATCTGCGACGTGCTAATTCATTGAGATTTACAGCTGGCTGACAAATCGGCTCCAAAAAAGGAAGAAAGGAGTGGTGAGTAATGGCCCGGGGGGACAGTCTGGGATTCTATTCGTGCCATAAATCCGCTGCAGTGGCAGCTGATATTAGGACCGCCGCAGCCGTCACACCTTATCTGGGTTAACCTTGAGCTTAGGACTCTTCTTCTCTCAGAGATCTGTCGCTGCAACTGAATCTCAAAATGGAATCTGCCTTAAAAAGAGAGTGTGTTTCCGGGTTGCTGCCGGATACAGCAATGTATCCTCAGGTCCTCACTCCGTGTTTCATTTTCACTTCCCAAAACTACTACGTCCCGTGTGAATTGGCAGTGCTGCCTCTTCTCTTGCTACAACCTCCGTGTTGTGCGATCAGCACTGAAAGAAGCAGGAGGCGTTTCTCGCCATCACAGGTGTTTGACGTGCCTCGAGGATTAGCCTGACCTCACCTATCGATTGATGCTGCTTTTGCATAATTTATTTTTCTCTTTCTCTCCATGGGCTGTAATTACAAGACAGCCTTAATCCCCCTATCTAATCCTCCTGCCATTTTCCCTGGGAGGTCTGACCTCTATCACAGATAAAGAGACCACCTTCCTTCCCATTCGACACTAATACTCCTGAGCCCGGCCTGATAAACTCCCCCTTTTAACAGCCTTTTGTCAGACACTGAACCTTGACCTCTGGAGAACTCCGTTGGAACGTGGACATGTCTGAGGAGGAGAGGGTCCCTCAGGTGGTGTAGCTGCTCTGTAGAGGGCAGTACTGTCCTGACTGAGCACTGGGAGTGGTGTTGAAAAGTGACAAAGTTACTTTACTGCATCTACATGAAACATCTGCAAGAGCTTATTCCATCAATCATCCTCATCACAAAATGCCATCAAAACTGGGCACGTGGGCAGCTCAAAACTTTTGGAGGAGAACACTAAATGCCTCTCCTGCCTGTACGCTATGAAGTGCCAGATAATAAGAGCCTAGCATTGCAACAAGTGCTGTCCTTCAAACCCAATAACATTAAAATCCCAATGACCACTCCTTGGCTAAAAAACTCTTCATCTAAAGGAGGATGTTGCTTTGTAGTTTGTTCCCCATGTACTGAAGTAACAGCTTCTATACTCTTCTGGAAAAGATTTACACTAGGTGTAGGAATACTGTTGTGAGGATTTTGTGGCGGCAAAGTCTGGGACTTATGTAGGATGATTCATTTTAGATCCACTCCAATTCATCCCAAGGTTTTGGATGGTGAACCTAGTGTTGGGAGTCTTTGTAACTCACTGGTGGACTATTGGCTTTGAGCCGGATGACCACACTCACTTCCTGTACCCAAACATCCTACATCATGTGATGGTGTTTATGGGGTTTATATATTATTTTGATATGAAACACACAGAGTTAGAATACTACTTTATATTGAGGTCAACAAATGCTATTTTCATCTCGACGATTCTAGCAGATCTACGAGCAAAGGCATTTTCCATAATGAGCCAAAATGGGACTTTCTGACAAAGCGGAGACTTCTTTCAGATCGTATCCGCATGGATACCCCTCTGTATTCAGTCGCTGGCAATTGGACTTTGATAATAAATGCTGTCTTCCCCTAAAAAGGGAAAGATTGATTCTATTGAGGTACATCAGATCCAGGCTATGCTATTGCCTAGAAAGCCCTGCTATTGCCTTGAAATGGAGCCTACCCTTTAAGAGCTGGTAAAAAGTTCATTCAGTCATCAAAGAGAGGGTGGAGAGAGCTAAAATCGTCTGATTCATATTCCCTCAGTCCTCTGGAGAGAGGAGGAGAAGAGAGAAAGGAGTCTAGCCTGGAATTTTGAATGCAAATGCCCAGAGTAGGTAGAGACTAATGAGGTGTAGGGTCGCTTCTACTGAACAACTTGTCATTGTGAGCCCCATCGGCTGGCCACAGTGCTTATCTAATGCAGCCACACAGCTCCAGCACAGGACCTTGGAAATGATCTCACTCAACCACAGTGGTTTGGAAGCGGGATGCCTAATAACTGGGCTCTAGGCTTCAATAGAATTCCATTGCGGCAGAGCAATTTTCACTTGTAATGATCCCGGGACATGATCATGAATCTTTCAGATGACTGTTGCATGATATGACGCTGGTTTGTGGACCTGCAGGAGCCATTACTGTTACAGTAATGACCGTTTCTTACAGCGTCTAGGAACAAAGTGCCATATTGTTTCCTGCGGATTAGTTTAATACAACTTTCCAATGGGTTTCCAGCCTTGCGGCATTTACTGTGGAATTCATTTGCTCCTCCAACATTTCCTCGGATATTAGGGTTATTTGCTGCAGTAGCAGAGTCTACTTTTTGAGAAGGCCTTATACTAGTTAGTGGAAAATTGCTGTGTGGATTTTATGGTGTCTGCCGAAGCATTAATGATGTTGGATTAGTTCTGGATCACAACAACCCTCCAACTCGTCCCAAAGTTACAAAACAGCATTTCTGAAAAGAACTATGCCATACCCCGCACCTGTGAACTTTTAGCGTAGTCACAAGGCTGTACTCACAGGTGCATCCTATAGCCTCTGGTTATTTAAGCTGAGTGGTTATAGAGTTAGTTGTTCATTGTATATGTTCATGTCTCTAGGTATTCCAATACAATATAAAGAGAAAGTGTTTAAACATAAAGTGTTGTGTTTACTCTGTTTATTAGACATTAACCACCTAAGGACATGCTTCCAACTTCATTTCCTTCGCTTGATATATGACAGGATGTGTATATTGAGATTTTAGGAAGACACATTCTGCCATCAAGGTGACGTCTTTTTCGTTGAAGTCATTTCAGAAAGACAATGTCAGGCCTCACTCTAAGTGCTTCCACAGCATTGCTTTGTAGACAGAGTGCCTGTGACTGACCTGCACGCAGCCCAGATCTGTCAGCATCAAGAATCACACGATGGCAAATACATTTTGTTGAGCAGCTGAAGTCTGGTATCTAGTGAAAATGGGTGAAAATTCCTCTTTCAAACCTGCAGTAATGAGTATCATTAAAAAAAAGAAAGGTCATGTAACACCATCTGAGATTTACCTCTGTCCCAGCATTTTTTTGAGTTTGTTGCAGGTGTGAGATTTTAAACGTGTTTATATTTTCAAAATACCATCAAGTATTATTCTGTGCTTGTTATACCATCCCAGCTTTCAGCGCCCCATCTCAGCCTCACAGACAGCTTGTCCATTTTATTCCATGCGATTCTATGACTCTGTGTGGGAAAAGTTTTTGCGAAATCACCCCATGATCCACTCTCAGTGATATCAGACATGAAGCTGTACCCTCAGGGGAGGTCATCACTGACCAATGTGGAGATATGATGAGATGGTTGGAGTCCACGCTCTTTTCCTGAAGAAAGCCAAAGCCTCCAGGAGCACATGGCCAGGAAACGCTCCCCTGCTAGACAGCTGCCTTCCCATTCATACGCACCAGGATAATGGGGCGTGTCGGCTGTGATTTCCTCAGTCACACACAGGGCCACAACAGCATTGCTCACTGTCTGCTGAAATCCATCTGCCCATTCCTTTCAAGCCTGGTGGAGAATCTGGATACAGTTCTGCTTAGTTGTTTTAAAGTAAAATCTGTCACATTTTGGATTATGCAGAGGTCTCCACATGGTTCCAGTCCCCATCAGTACAGAAATATACTGATGTTAAAACATGTAATCCTCCCAGAGCTGTGGCACATGGAATTTGATGCCAAGACACACATGATTAGTGCAGACTCACTGACTCTTCATCATTCCTCACTAAACCTACCATCTCAACGTGTTTCTCCAGCAGCAAGAGATAGAATCCAGGATGGATATAAACTGTGGGGGGTGCTCTGTACTTTTAACACAAAAAGGATGGCGTGCATCAATCTGTATTGGTTGCATTTCATGAGCTTGTATCTAATTGGCTCTGCTGGATATTAAGGGAGGAGCGAGTGGGCAGTTTTTAAATCGGGTGCTTGTGTGTGATTGGCTGTAGATGTTCCTTTTCTACAGATTTTCTCTTGACTGCAGGGGGTGGTATTAACCAATCTACTGTAGATCTGTCCCCTCAGATTCTCCTGTGCTGTTTCTGCCGGTCCAAATCATTGATTCACAAATAAACCAAATACAATTCACTGATTGTTTTCCTTCTGAAGTTCCATGGGTTTCTTGTATTGCAGCCCCAATAAAACAATGGGAATTGCTAACCAGTGTATTGATCCCCACACACACACAAAATAGTCACCGCTTCTGTAGCCCTGCGAATGCAGACTTCAACAGTTCTTCTACAGCGATCCAGATCTAATCATCTTGTCAACTTCAGAACTTGAGCTCTGTAATGCTCTCAGGATGTTGCAAAAAAAAAAAAAACCCTCTCAGAAGAGTAGAAGCTTTTACAGCTGCGAAAAAAATGACCAAGTCTTCCCTATTTCCCTTGACTTCAGAAGAAATTGATTGACAAAGCATCCACTATGTTGTGGACCTAATGCAACACTAATCTTTGAAGACAAAAGCTGCGACAAGCTTCTGTTGAACCTGGCAGGCATGCAGACCTGGTGAACCATTTATAAACCCCTTCAAGGTGCTAAGAGGAGAGCCTATGCAAATGCAGGACCGGCAGCTGTGCTGAATAGCAATGTCCACGTCTGTCCTGCAGGGCCTCGGTCCATCACAGTTTGATTATTTCTCTTCTCAGAGATCCTTTATTCTCATTAAGATACACACAAATCAGCCAACGTTTTAAAATTACCTCCTTGTTTCCCACTCCTGTGACAAAGGAGCTCTTTGTAGTTCTAACAGTAAAAACCGTGGTCCATCTGTTGCTCTGCATACGTTGTTAAACCCCCTTTTATCCAGATCTTCAAAAACATCAGAACCCATTCAGGAACACAATTTGGGTGATAGATTATTATAAGTGGCGTGCACACAGTCCACTCACTGTCTACTCTAGGACGCACCTAACAGGCTAATCTACCTTGTACATGCTGGTAAGGGTGGATCAGACACAGCAGTGCATGCTGAAGTTTGGGGAGTTCCATTATATCTTTTTAAGCCACCTCTAATACACCATTGCGGCTCAACACGCTTGAAGGAGAACACAATCTGCCCAGTTTACGTGAGCAATAAAAAAGAAAAAGGTTACGCCTTCCCATCTCCCTTCCTCCCATCACAACCGGAACAGATGATTCCTTGAGGACGCTTTACGGAGACACAGTGTGTAAAACGTGGTGCAGCATGGACTCAAACCCGAGTGTGGGAAGCTGCTAAGCCGCTGTTCCAGTGAGTGAGCTCTTTGAATGGTGTTGTACTGACCTCTTTTCGGCTGTGGTGACAAGGCCTTGGGACGTCTAATTGAGAGATAGTTAAGTCCGCACGGTCAGGCTCTGACAGGATGGACGACTGGGCGGCTCTCCGTGATGTCCGGCGAGGCCTTGTCCACGCCACTGAGCACACTACACATGCTCAGAATATTGGGAGAGTGATTAGGGACCCCCTTGACACAACTCTCCCCCATCCCTTGACCCTCGCAGGCTTCGGCTCAGTGCAGCTGAGTGTGTGTCAATTCAGCAGGTCGTTTCAGGGAGCAAACTCAAACGTTTGAGTTTTTTGGATATGGCTTTTCTTATTGTGGACCTCTCTTTCTCTAACACACACACACACACACGAGAAGCACTGGACGGAGTTTTAAGGATGAAGGAAGATTGAGAGCTTATCGGGCACCGGAGGGAGGCAGAAAACAAAAAAAAGCAGACTAAGTAGGAGCCGGTGTTTCATGCGCTAAAGTGCAATTTCATGTTTCTATCAAAGCTGTTTTCTTGCACTCGGCTGCTCGGCGGTTCACATCGAGAAAATAATACCCCAGTTTAATCGAGGTGGGAAAAAGGGAGGGAGAGGAGAGAGAGAGAGAGAAAAGAAACCCAGGCTGAGTGCGTAGGGGGAAACAGCTAAAGGAGGAAGAGACTAATGAGGTATAAAGGTCCTATATATCTTATAACTGAGATAATTATCTGTCTGTGTGGACAAATCCCTCATTTAGAGACTTTCAATAGGTTAATTTCGATTGCATTAAATCTACATTACGTGCAGTAAATAATTCTTCGGCACTGCTGCGGTTAATGAGAACGGCGTAAAGGTGAGATTATTCATTCCAAATGAGAAGAGTCTAGGACCCACAGTAATTAGAGTCTAGCACTTATGGAAAAAAAGGGGAGGAAACACTTTGTATTCAAGTTTTTTTTTTTTTGTAGGTTCGATAAGGTGTAATGAATGAAGGCTTTTAGTCACTGCGACACGACTCATGGAAGTGTCGCTTGATCAGCGCTACGTAATCAGAAAAGACTTAAGGGAGGTAAACTCTATATCCAATGCCATACATACCATCCAACATCTGTACTCTACCTCACTTATGCTTGTGGGTGTATGCCATTACATGCATAAAGAAAGCGTTCCATCATTTAGCATAAGGCCTTCCCAGAAGAGCTGATGCTATTACTGCCGCCATGGAAACCGTTTCCATGCTCTCATAGGAGCAAAGTAATAAATCTGCTGTTCTCCAATCAGAACCAGACAAGTTTGGGTCTGCTAGCATGGCTAAACCAGACCCAGTTTTTTCTTTATTATGTAAAGCACTTTGGTTTTAAATGTGCTTTACATGTTGTTAATCTTTAATTTAAATGTGTGGGGGGTGCTTGTCTTTAGGTGTATTTTGACGGCTAGAGCTACTCAGGGCTTGATTTGAGGAGGGACGTGAAGGGATGACAATACCAGAGAACAAATAGAGACAACTATCCTCTATCACTCTTTCCACCAACCCTTTGTCACTGAATGCGATGTCTTATCTGTAGATGATGTAACTCCAGTCTGATTTACACAAACTGCCTGGAGAATATCAGGAATTCGTCCTGTTAAGTAACTAACTACCGGAGCAGTACAGACATTGCTAGCCTTGTAGCTAATGCTACGTTAAGTTGGTGTATTTAAATTACAGAACGGCTCAGAGAAATCACCTGCAGCTGACTCTGAAGATAAAAGGATGGCAGCAGACCTGACGATTCTGGTTTAATTTGGGGAAAAAAATAGGTTAAACACGTTCTAAGATTAAAAAATGATTATACTTTATGTACATTTTATATTTTTGTGACTAACAGTGAACGTAGGGAATCTTTCTACCAAACTGTCATGGCAGTGTGCTGCATGTTTCTAGCAGAGTGAGAGTTTTCAAGATGGCGGCCATGTTCCAGACATGGTCTCACCGATTTCTTGCTGGGTATTCAGATAAAAGGGTGTCCTGTGACGTTTCACCCATTTTTTATATTATATATAAACCTTTAAAGAAAGTATGCATGCTGCGTGTAGGATTACGGCTGCCAGCGACACTGAGCAACCATGTCACCACTTGATTATCTCTGCTTTCATTCTGCCCACATGAATAGCGCCCGTACATGGCTCTTATTGGATGCATGCTTCTGAAAGCCTTTATCAGCGTCTAATGCCGTTTTCCAGTTTGTAAATCCTTGCTTTGTGAATGCTGCGTCTTTTGTCGTTTTGCACCTAAATATATGACATGGAATGCAAAACCATGCATCAAATCTGGCCTTGACCAGTAGCAGCTGGGATTAAAAGCCTCGGCTGTCTGGATGAACACGCTCTTCAGAAAAGCTTTCAAACCTGGCTCTGAGGAAGAGGAATCATTCAAGTCGTGAACTGCTTTGGTCTGCGCAGAGGAAACAGCACAGCAACAACTGGTGTTAGAACAACCTGCAGGAGCTCGCAGACGTGGCATTGGGTTCAGGTGGGTTTCTGCAATCAGAAAATTATCCATTAGATTTCTTACATGTGTTTATTAAAATGTAAAACAAAAACTCCAATAAATGAAATGTATTGTTTTAGTTTCCTCCAAAGGTTACACAGTGTAGTTTCTGCAGTGCTGAGCCTGAGGTTTTGATTCTCTTTATAACAGGTCAGTGGAGCATCACAGTTATTTTGAAGCTGTAATTCTAAGGTAAAAATACAACCTAGTGTTTCTTTAAAAGGCAACATTCACAATTTTTATAAAATACAGATGTTTTCCCATCATTTGCAGTCAGTTTGTGCTGGAAAAATGGCAAAAAGCCCTCCACACATTGAAAATCATGAAAAGAGGAGGATATTTAAATTATTTATGTGGGATCCCCCTCTAAATACAGAAGACTGCTAACTGCATTCAAAGTAAAATGAACCAAAAGTGTTACAAATGAGTTTCTATAGTAATTCAATCATTGAGTTAAACTTCAGCTACGTACAAACAGCCATTTTTTCCTCAAACACCAATCCAACTTAAAAGACAGAGCTTCTGAAAGTAAACCAAACAGAGAAATGCATTCCCCACAATCGTAGGTGTCGCCTTTAAGTGGTCACCTAAATGGACCAGTATTCCTACAAGCACAGGTATTGATGTAACGTTTACAGAACTCTGAGGAAAATGTCAGCTGCTTAGTTTTAAGCTGTCAACAAGAAAGTCAGGGCTATTTTTATGGTGATAAAAATAAGCATCACAGTGCATTGATCTGGGAGTTCTGATTCAACTTCAAAATGTTGGCATCGATTCTCATAACGCTCAGTGTTCGTGCCAGAGATGGTCACAGATTAATTCATGTTGAGTCTTGAGTCTTTAGTGGAACATGTTTGGGTTTAGCCTCGATATTAGTCACAGGCTTTATTCGTTACTGCAGGACCTCCAGGTTTAAGCACATAGCTACAAAATGCTACATGCTATAAATCCAGGCTTCAGTGACTTCCAATGAAACACTTGAATATTAGCATGTAGGCTAACTGGCTAGCCTAATAGCGAATCCGGCTTAAGATAATTCTGAATTCTGACATCATAAACCCGAGGAGTCAATTCTGTCAGCTTGTGCAGCAGGGGCAATTTCCCTGTCATGTAACGTCAATGCCATGCTACAGTGAAAGAGTTTCACAAAACAACTGTAGAAACATGTTCAGTTGTCAGCTGTGAAGTTACTACAGGAGAAATTGTGTGATGTGGTGGTGAGGTGGCGTGGACCTGGTGGAGGTCCAGTGGATTGTGGATGTAGACAAGAGTCGCCTAATCCCCACCATCAGCTGTGAGGAGGTTCAGTGTCGTTCCTCACTGGTACAAAATAATAATAAAAAAAACAACCTCAGCAGAAATGCTGTGTATTTGCATGAAAACAGGCACAGGAGCAGGGTTCAGGGGCAGTGTGCCAGGTGCAAGAGAGGGGCACTGTGGCCATGGTTTGTGTTGAGACCCTGCGGTCTTTCAGAGCATTTTTACCTTCTCTTTGCCGACCACAGTGTAAAAGAAGGGACTTTGATGGGACTGTGATTTTAACTCAGGGGGTGTTCTCAGTGTAAACACACATGGTACAATTACTACAATAATTTCACCTGCCACAGGGAAAACAGAAAACCAGGACACAGAAGACAGCGGTGGAGAGAATCTGCGTGAAGGGGACATTTTATGGTGGACATTTTTCTTGGTAAATCTCTAATACAGATGAGAAATAAGGTTTTAATTAATGACTTGGAGGGCAGCACTGTGGTGCAGCAGGGAGTGTCGCAGTCACACAGCTCCAGGGTCCTGGAGATTGTGGGTTTGAGTCCCGCTCCACGTGACTGTCTGTGAGGAGTGTGGCGTGTTCTCTCCGTGTCTCCATCTCCACATTACTTTGTGCATCTGGAGCCCACCAATCCACACACTGAAATACTCCCCCAGTCAGTTTTCTGTGTGCTGCTTGAGTCAGAAAGCATGGGATAAAACGAGCCTTTCTGATTCTGTTCCATTTCGTACGTCAGAGTGCAGAGACTTTAGAATGGCCCCGCCCCCTCGTCTGAGTCTGTCCAATCACAGCCCTGGACCCGTGTTTATGTGAGAGCGCAAAGACGAGGTTAAACTCAGCAAAACAGACACAACGAGCGCGGAGAAATAAGAGCACTGAGTAAAAACGGAGAAGAAAGAGAACAGAGTGAAAACGGCTAAAAACCAGAGCTTCTGCTCCTCACTGCTGTGCGCTCGGGGTCGGGGTGAACAGCGAGCGGCTCATTATCATTTAAAGGAATAGGTGCGTTCTGAACAGGGGCTGTTTACACGGGGGGAGAACACTGCTGTGGGGCTCGTGGGGTTTGGACCAAAGCAGGTCACAGACGCTTCATTAAGAAACAGAACTGTGTTTCACTGTGGAATAAGTGGTGATGGAAAGGCCATGCTACCTTCTTAGAGACACTCACTTAGGGATGGCTATGACACTGGGCTTTCACTGGGGAGCAAGCCAGCGATCTCTCTCTCTAAAAACACAGCCAGTGCAGAGCTGACCTTGATGCACCACTCTGGAGTCCCGCGGTTTTACTTTAAACAGGTTTTTGTGCTTGTTTTGTTTCTGGTTGAAACTTGACTCTGTGGTATGTCCACGTCTTTGACAAAAATATAATTCTTGGGTTATTTATAATTGTAAAACGCCAGAAATCTATACTTCAGTAACATTTCCCCCCCATTTCTGTGTAAACAGCTTCTCTCTTGGTTTTTAATTCAGTAAAATTATTTTCAGAAAATAACTGCAGACGTGCAGAACTGCTGGACATTATAAACACCTTCAAGGTGCTAAGAGGAGAGCCTATGCTAATTCTAGACTCTCTGCTGAATATCAATGTCCAGCTCTGTCCTGCAGGGCCTCGGCCCATCACAGCTCGGTGATTCCTCAGCTCAGATGTTTATTTAACTCAGTCTGTGACCAATCACCGTTCATTATTCCTTATCACAGCATCACCCTGACTTCACAAATGTGTGCAGTATGCAAATAAGCCTCTGACCAATAACAGAATCTCCACCAATCTCTTTTTGTTTGGGTGAAGCAAGGGTTTAAATGACTCAAACACCGATTCGGTCAAATGGAATTCAGGGCAGTCTTTAAACACATTAATGACGAGTTCATCAGTTAACTTCAATGTCTTGCAGTATTGTCACTGTTGTTCTAATAAGTAGACATTAATATAAAGGGTCGTTCTGAGCAGCAGGAGACACTGAGCAGTCCCAACACTTTGTAAACAACTGGAAGGGTGGGGGACCAAGTGGAAGAACGCTTCCTGAAGGGACCAATGAATGAAGCTAGAAAGTTTAGTCAAAACAAAACTGTGAGGTGAGGGGCTGCAGACCTGCACTCTACCACTACTCCACTAGGAGGCAGAGGTCTAAGAGAACAGCTCTTTTTAGGAGATGGCTTGCAAAATGGCAGGGAAATCAAATAAAGGAGATGCCAAAAAAACTCACTCTTCTTTTTCTCTCATACTCTTTCCTCATGTTTCCCTGTTTTAAGAGATACCATACCTGTCACCCCTCTACAAAGGAGTGACTCTGGACTGCTGTTTCTGTTGCCTTAAGTACAGAGTACAGCAGGTGTGCTTAGTTAAGGCTGATTACCTCTAAGGAGTCTGGGAATTGGAGTTCCCTGAGCTGACAGCTCTGCTCTCTTACAGTGCCAGCTAGGCGCCCTGTTGTTTGCTAGTGGCCTAGGCTGGACCTATACACTCCTGCGTGTCTTAGTCATATTGGGGACATTTTGCAAAAGCAGTGACGAAGACGCTGTGAGGTGTTTATTCTCCTGAAGCTTTATTTCACCATAAAATCGCACACAAAAAAAGATTTCCAATGATGTCACTAAACAACTCAATTTTGTTCTGTAAATATGAACATATTCAGAATCTGACGTCTGCAACACGCTTCAAAAAGTTGAGACAGATGTGAGTGTTAAATCATCTTTTTATTTAAAGGGAACTAAGGATACGAATCGCTGTCTGATTTACTTTATAATGATGCACCGTAAGAGACAGATCTGAGCTGCAGGGCAGTCACATTCTGGAGAATGAGGACTGGAAGTAACCAAGGGCTTCCTGGGAAAAGATGGCAGCTTGGTTCGGATCTTTCACTGACGACAGTCGGGATGGTCGTGTGAAGTCAAGTCAGATTTATCCGTGTAGGGCTATTTACACATTGATACACATTGAATCCAGAATTAAAACAAAACAAAGAGTATAACCCCATCATGTGAGCAGCCAAACGTGATGTTGAAAAAAAAAATCATTGAAGCTGGAGGAAGAAACACTGGGAGAAACCAAGGCTTACAAGAGGGACCCATCCTCCTCTGGTCATACTGCTTTTACAATTAAAACGGTGTAGCTTTGAGCGCTGTATGGGGAGTGGAGGCCTTTAGTAAAGGTCTGTGCTGAGTCGGTCCCATCATATAACCAGGGGTTGGTGCATTAGGAGGACAGATGTCACAGATAGGGTGGCACGGTGGTGCTCCAGGGGCCTGGAGGTTGTGGGTTTGATTCCCGCTCCGGGTGACTGTCTGTGAGGAGTGTGGTGTGTTCTCCCTGTGTCTGCGTGGATTTCCTCCGGGTGACTGTCTGTGAGGAGTGTGGTGTGTTCTCTCTGTGTCTGCGTGGATTTCCTCCGGGTGACTGTCTGTGAGGAGTGTGGTGTGTTCTCTCTGTGTCTGCATGGGTTTTCTCCGGGTGACTGTCTGTGAGGAGTGTGGTGTGTTCTCTCTGTGTCTGCGTGGGTTTTCTCCGGGTGACTGTCTGTGAGGAGTGTGGTGTGTTCTCTCTGTGTCCGCGTGGGTTTTCTCCGGGTGCTCCGGTTTCCTCCCACAGTCCAAAAACACACGTTGGTAGGTGGATTGGTGACTCAAAAGTGTCCGTAGGTGTGAGTGTGTGAGTGAATGTGTGTGTGTGTGTGTTGCCCTGTGAAGGACTGGCGCCCCCTCCAGGGTGTATTCCCGCCTTGCGCCCAATGATTCCAGGTAGGCTCTGGACCCACCGTGACCCTGAATTGGATAAGTGGTTACAGATAATGAATGAATGAATGAATGTCACAGATATGAAGTGGAGAAGTGTGGCAGTTTCTCATGCAGTGCTGTCTGAGGGCTCAAAGGTCAAATGCTTGAGCCATGCCCCTCTCTTTGTTTCAGAGACTGATCTATTAGTAGATGCTCATTTACACCTTTTACATTCACCTGCTTATAGTGGAGTTATTCCAAATGGTTTAACAGTTAATGGTTATTTTATAAACATTTCACTCTCACACTCTCCCTCTCCCAAACATTATCAGAGCAGACAAATAACCGTCAAATTTTGAATCTGTTAAGCATTTTCTTTCTTGACCTTTTTCTTCTTCCTAGCCTTTCAGACACCAAAAGTCATAAGTGAAATGGTCATAACATACTTTTGTCCATGGCCATGACCGGAAAAAGCATTTCAAAGCCATATGTATCCACTGTTTCTAATGGAAAAAGCCCTGCTGACAGAACCAACACAATGGAGAGTAATGACGTGCTGAGATTGTGTTAACCTTAATTAAATCAATTGTTGTGGGGTCAAGGATTTTCACCTCTGCTTTCCAGGGGTTAAAACATGACGCTACAATGTAATGGACCAAGGTCAGGCCCGATTGCAGATGTAATTCATTCATGGGGTGGGCAGGGGGCCATGCACTACATGGCCAAATGTTTGCAGACACTTGCTCACCACATGTTTTAATGAAACGAAGGGTTTTAATTGGGAAGGCTTTGTGTTAGATGTTGGGGCATTGCTGTGAGGATTTGATAGCAGCCATATGAGCTTTAGTGAGGTCAGGTACAGATGTATTTAAAATTCTGATCACTCCAACACCTCCCAAAGTTACTGAACAGATCTCCAACTCTCCAGAGTGCACAGTTCCAACTCTTCACAGGCCAAGACTCGGAGGATTTATATAATTCTGGGCTGTACTTGGCAATGGGTAAAGTACAAAACCCATTTCCAGAAAAGTTGGCATGCTATGTAACAGTTAAATAAAAACAAAGTGCAATGATGTGCAAATAATTTAATCTCTGTATTTAATTGAAAGCGGTACAAAGATATTACATCAAACAGTGAATCTGAAAGTGTGTAGTTTTTTGAAAAAGTTGCCTGTTTTGAATTTGATGCCAGCAACATGTTCCAAAAAACGGGAAAAAACTGTGGTAAAATTGTGGAATGAATGAATGAACGAACAAATGAATAAATTAATCAAATATAAATAAATAAATAATAGCAACAGGTCAGTGATATGATTGGGATTAGTAAGAGAATCTCAGAGGGGTTGAGTTGAGATCCAGGGTTATGTCTGTATGAATGGGACGGGGCCTAAATCAGTATTAGCTGGCTGTGGTCTTCAGGCCCTCAGACCGCACTGAATAAAAACAAACACGTTTCTGTAGTGGAAAACACTGAATGGACTCAGTAACATTTTCCAAACCACTGTCTGTGAACACACTTCACTGCTGCATCTACAAACTCAAGTTGAAAGGATTGGGGCATTATGAAATGAAACAAATAAAACACTATAACAGAGACCTTGAGCTGTGGAGCAGCTAAAAGCCTATCACAAGCAAGAATGGGGAAACATTACATTTCCAAAATAACAGTGACTGGAGTGGACTGGTTAAAAGACAAATTGATGCAACACAGTGGAAAACAGCCCTCTCCCAAAATTTAGGAATGTTTTGCTGGCGTCATGGTTAAATGGGTACATATTAAAAAAAGAAACTATTATGTTTTTCTCAGTTACAGCATATAAAATTTTGTTTTTGTACCATTTTAGTAAATTAATGAGAATTAAAGTTTTAATTAATGACTTGGTGGTGCAGCAGGGAGTGTCGCAGTCACACAGCTCCAGGGTCCTGGAGATTGTGGGTTTGAGTCCCGCTCCGGGTGACTGTCTGTGGGGTGTGTTCTCTCTGTGTCCACGTGGGTTTCCTCCCACACTCCAAAAACACACGTTGGTAGGTGGATTGGTGACTCAAAAGTGTCCGTAGGTGTGAGTGAATGTGTGAGTGTGTGTCACCCTGTGAAGGACTGGCGCCCCCTCCAGGGTGTGTTCCTATCTTGCGTCCAATGATTCCAGGTAGACTTCGAACCCACCGTGACCCTGAACTGGATAAAGATTACAGACAATGAATGAATGATAGGGACATTATTGCATTATGATTTTATTTAAATGTTTCACCAAGTCCCAAGTTATTTTGGAAATGGGGTTTGTAAATTCCAGCACATGTACCGCTGAGTCCTTTGGGCTTGTGTCGAGTTTCTATGTACAGCCGAGTATCAAAGAACACCACTACAGAAATGTGTGTTTAAAAGTAGTGGGTTTAGTGGGGCATGATGATTTCCCTGTGGGACATTCATTACCCACTAAATGGGGCTCTTTGACTCCAGTTCAAGGAATCCAATGCACAAAATTGAATCAGATCGCTTCAGGACACTCTGTTCTTGTCTTCTTTGTCTTCTTCACGTGTAGGAAGTTCCTTTGACTTGGCTAAACCTTATCGAGCGAGTTTTAACAGCGTCACTGGGCCCTAAATCCCCCCAGGCTACGTTCTCTGCTCTGAATGATTGAACTCTCATTAACTTTGATCTGCGGCTATCACAAGCCGAGGCCGCCATTAACGCGCTGGCCCAGCATCGAGTTGGACGCGCGCCCCCACTGGCAGGGAAATAAGGCGCTGGCTCGTGGACGAGAGAGAGGGGGAAAGACAGAATTCAGTACAAAGTGAACTCGTCATTAAATTCATTAGCCAACCTCGTCCGTTTGAGGAGAAAAAAACAGCTTCAAAACATGTCTCCCTCCCTCTCATCGCCCTCCCCTCCCCCAACCCCTCGCCGTCTGCCTCAATCTCATCAGAAGGAGCGGAAAGGACTGAAAAGTAGGGAGAGGAATGACTCCTCGCAATTGAATATCAAAGAAGCAGCACCTCTCTTTTCTTTTCTGTTTTTTTTTTTCAGCTGTTTAGAAACCGACTGGAGGAATATTTTAGAGAGCAGACTGGCATTTGAGGACCGCAGAGCTGGAAAAGAAGAGACAAGTGAACAAGTGAATGATTGAATGAATGAATGAATGAATTAATTAATTTATAACAAGCTCATTGACCCGTTCCTGAACCAGAATTCAAATTGAGTTAAACGTTATAAAATAATCTCTGCTCAGTTTCAATCGTTTGACGCTTAGTGGTTGAAGGTGACGTAGAACTGAATCAACATCAATTCATTCATTAATCCATTCATTTATTCATTTATTCAATAATTTATTCCTTCTTCACCTGTAATGGCCCACCCAGAATCACACCCTGAACAGTTTCACACACTCACACCTGTGGACATTTTACACACTCACTCAGTCACTCACACACTCACACCTGTGGACAGTTTCACACCCTCACCCAGTCACTCACACACTCACACCTGTGGAAAGTGTCACACACTTACTCATTCACCCAGTCACTCACACTTGTGGACAGTTTCACACACTCACCCAGTCACTCACTCACATCTGTGGCCAGTTTCACACACTCACCCAGTCACTCACACACACCTGTTGACAGTTTCACACACTCACCCAGTCACTCACACACTCACCCAGTCACTCACACACTCACACCTGTGGACAGTGTCACACACTCACCCAGTCACTCACACACTCACCCAGTCACTCACACACTCACACCTGTGGACAGTGTCACATACTCACCCAGTCATTCACATTCACACCTGTGGACAGTTTCACACACTCACCCTGTCACTCACACACACCTGTGGCCAGTTTCACACACTCACACATTCATTCATTCATCATCTGTAACTCTTATCCAGTTCAGGGTCGCAGTGGGTCCAGAGCCAGACGCCAGTCCTTCACAGGGCAACACGGACACACAGACTCACACACTCACATCTACGGAGTGATGTGAGTCGCCAATCCGGAGCACCCGGAGGAAACCCATGCGGACACGGGTAGAACACCACACTCACACAGTCACTCAAAACTTTGGACAGTTTCACACATTCACCCAGTCACTCACACCTGTGGGCAGTTTCACATACTCACCCAGTCACTCACACACTCACACCTGTGGACAGTTTCACACACTCACCCAGTCACTCACACACTCACACCTGTGGACAGTTTCACACACTCACCCAGTCACTCACACACTCACACCTGTGGACAGTTTCACACACTCACCCAGTCACTCACACACTCACACCTGTGGACAGTTTCACACACTCACCCAGTCACTCACACACTCACACCTGTGGAGAGTGTCTCACTCACACTCACTCAGTCACTCACACACTCACACCTGTGGACAGTTTCACACATTCACCCAGTCATTCACACACTCACACCTGTGGACAGTTTCACACACTCACCCAGTCACTCACACACTCACACCTGTGGACAGTTTCACGCACTCACCCAGTCATTCACACATTCACCCTGTCATTCACACACTCACCCAGTCACTCACACACTCACACCTGTGTACAGTGTCACGCACTCACCCAGTCATTCACACATTCACCCTGTCATTCACACACTCACCCAGTCACTCACACACTCACACCTGTGGACAGTTTCACACACTCACCCAGTCACTCACACACTCACACCTGTGTACAGTGTCACGCACTCACCCAGTCATTCACACATTCACCCTGTCATTCACACACTCACCCAGTCACTCACACACTCACACCTGTGGACAGTTTCACACACTCACCCAGTCACTCACACACTCACACCTGTGTACAGTGTCACGCACTCACCCAGTCATTCACACATTCACCCTGTCATTCACACACTCACACCCATTGGGGGAGAGATGGGGAAGTAGGGCTTAAATGAACAAATACATAAATGAATAGTAATGATTAGTATGACTGGGTTTGTTGTCATTGTTGTTTGTTATTGTTGTTTCCTCCGGGGGCAGCTGGGGGCTATTGGCTAGAGAAGTGTTCCTGGGTAGAGAATGTCCCCTCAGCCAACAGGAAGATTAGAGGCTGGGGGACGGAAAGGACAGCGCCCTTTCCTCCCTCAACATCCATGGCTGAGGTTCTCTTGAGCAAGGCGCCTAATCCCTAAATGATCCCTGGGTGCTGGGATGGCTCTGTGTGTGTGTGAGAGAGAGTATGTGTGTGTGTGTGTTTACTGGCACAAATGGGTTAAATGCGGAGGCACAAACCCACAGACAACATCCTCTACTTGCATAGTTTTTCATCTTTTATTTTACAGTCAAAGACATGTGGTCCTCCCCTTCTTCTGCAACTTCTCAGTGATATCTCAGGAATCTCAGGAATATTAAACATTCCTCGATGATCATTGACCAAAGTCTGATTCCTGACACATAATTAAAATGAGTTCAGTGATGTGAAAATATCCATTTGTGTCCCTGTGTTCCTGACCCTCAGAGACAGACAGTGGCGTAACCGTGGCAACACAAACAACCCCACGGCCTCGAGTCTTCATCATTGTTGAGTTTCGGATCTTTCTCGCTATCGAATATCAAAGGAATGGCTTCTTCTTTTTCAGCTTCTGCTGTTTAGATGCCATCTGAGAGAGGGTTATTTTGAGGAAGAGCTGGAGAAGAAGGACCGGGGGGTTGGTGAGAGGGTGGGGGGCAGCACCTGTTTAGTCATTGTTGTTGACTCTGTTTTTTCAGTTTGTTTGTCCTCTTCTAATGTGAGATGCAGCCATCCATCACTGCTTTTCTCTCTCATTGAAGTCCAGCTCAGCCTCTGAGAGAGAGAGAGAGAGAGAGAGAGAGAGAGAGAGAGAGAGAGAGAGACCCATTCTCCTGTACGGCAGTGAGGTGTGGGGGGCGCTCCAAAACCACACATGGAAAACACCCAACGGAAATGATGCACACAGAATTTTGTAAAAGCATCCTGAAAGTGCACAGGACGACATCAAACAACGGCTGCAGAGCGGAATTAGGCCACTACCCTCTGTTACTGAGAATATAGGAACAAATGATTAAATATTGGCTACATCTAAAACACAGTGACCCCCTCCTACCACTACAAAGCCCTGCAAAGCCAAGAGCTGAGCAAAGAGAAGAGCTCCCTCACACAGCTGGTCCTGACCCTGACCTCACTAACACACACTAACCCCCCTCAGGACCAGTCTGACACACCCCCAATCAGAGTCAACCAAATTATAACACTCCAAAAACACAACTACATCACCCATTGGAACACACACACACAGGTACAAAGCAGAATGCAGTGCTATCTGGCCCTAAATCGACAGTACACTGTAGCAGAGTACCTCAGCACAGTGACTGACCCCACACACAGAACCACACTGACCAGGTACAGACTCAGCGCCCACAGCCTGGCCGTACAGACCGGCCGCTACCGACAGACCTGGCTCCCCAGAGCGGAGAGACACTGCCGGCGGTGCCAGAGCGGCGCTGTAGAGACAGAGCTGCACTTTATCACAGGGTGTGATAAATACAAAAGATTAAGACAAATTTACTTCCCAAAATTTGAAAAACTTCACCCACAATTCAACAGCTTCTCTAACGAAGCCAAACTGAGCGTCCTGCTCGGAGACACGGGGGAGAGCAGCGCCCTGGCAGCGAGATATATATCTGCCTGCCACACACTCAGGGACAGTGAGTGACCAACACACACACACACTCAAACACACATATACACACACACACACGCACATAAACACACATATATACACGTACACACACACACACACACAATTGCCCTGTCTGTTACCATTCTCACCATTCCTACCATTTATTTTCGTTATAATTTTATTTACTTATGTATTTATTTATATTTATTTATTATTATTATTTATCTTTATATTATTTATTTATTATTATTTATAATAATAAATAAGAGAGACAGAGAGAGACACACACACACAGAGAGACACAGAGAGAGAGAGAGAGAGAGAGAGAGAGAGAGAGAGAGGAACAGAGTTAATAAATGAGAGAAAAGAGAAAGAGAAGGGAAAAAGGTAGCATACAAACAGAGAAAAGGGAGAGAGAGAGAGAGAGAGAGAGAGAGAGAGAGAGAGAGAGAGAGTTGTGTGAAGAAACATGGGGGATGGTGGCAGAGAGGAGAGAGTGAGGAGTGAGAGGGGGGATGGTGGCAGCAATAGAGAGAGAAAGAATGAGAGGGAGAGAGATGGGTGAAGAATTGAGGAGTAGTAAGAGAAAGGGGATGGTTGCAGAGATGGAGAGAGAGAGAGAGAGAGAGAGAGAGAGGGTAAACAACCCCTGGCCGACAGCTCCTAATCGCCTACGTCTTTTTTTTCCAGGCTGTTACAACTATATTACATTCATAAGATAATACATTCATTAAAACATCATTAAAAGCTATTGACGTGTTCACAAACAGATTAAAAGACAGATCACGGTTTCCCTGGCGAACATTAAAAGTTCTGGGCGACGGTTCTGAAAGCAGCCGCACATTTCAATTAAACTCATATTATGTGTTTGTTTTCCTGAGGCTGCGATAATGGGCTATTACAGGTTTGTTAGTCTTTTGAAGGACACATTTATTCTCTGTGGTTTAGGGCACGACAGCCGTCTCTTTACCTTCCTCACTGCAGAAACCGATGACGTCTCAGCAATGAAACATCAAGGACTGTGTTGTTGGAAAGAGTCTGGATGCTTGTCTCCCCTGTGAGTTGAAAGATGGCGGTTCTGTCTCAGTGAGCTTGTGGCACAGACCGGAGCTGGAGATCCAGTGTTAGACAGTGTGGGAGTCTGTGGGGCTGATGTGATGTTTACCTGTGACATTGTGTTAGTGGCAGTTTGCAAAGAAGTGGTGGTTCGGCCTAATGTTTCAGAGGAAGCGTGTATTTACTCACACCCTCCCGAAGCTGGGGGCACTGTGTGTGGTCGGGGGACGAGGGTGGATTTGGAAACAACCAATAATTGGAAGAAAAATTTAGAGATAAACAACATTTAAAACAACAACAACAACAACTTTAAAAGCAGCGAAATGTAATTTCTGTGGATGTTTTCTGGAGAGGACTTTAACTCGACACCTCGTAATTCCACATTCAGGAAGAAAAACATTTCTCAAGCCAAGGTTCGGAATCTTATTAAAACCATTAGAAGCATTCAGATGAGTGTCTTCACCCAAATCGTCCAGTAACTGACCACACAGCCACACTGTTTATGTCCAAACTTAAGGTACTGTTATTGCAGTATCATGTTTGATGAAAACGTGACTTATAAAATATACACCTTTTTATTGTATTCCAGTCCATAATAATGACAGAACTGCCATGAAAAAAAACACTGCATTCAATAGTTTGTGGACTTTTAATTAGGTCCAGTTCTGTTCTCCACTGTTTATATGATCTCCATAGAAAAGCATGAAATGTAAACCAGTGACTGGGTGAGTGTGTGACACTGTCCACAGGTGAGTGTGTGAGTGACTGGGTGAGTGTGTGACACTGTCCACAGGTGAGTGTGTGAGTGACTGGGTGATTGTGTGAAACTGTCCACAGGTGAGAGTGTGTGAGTGACTGGGTGAGTGTGTGTGAAACTGTCCACAGGTGTGAGTGTGTGAGTGACTTGGTGAGTGTGTGAAACTGTCCACAGGTGTGAGTGTGTGAGTGACTTGGTGAGTGTGTGAAACTGTCCACAGGTGTGAGTGTGTGAGTGACTGGGTGAGTGTGTGACACTGTCCACAGGTGTGAGTGTGTGAGTGACTGGGTGAGTGTGTGACACTGTCCACAGGTGTGAGTGTGTGAGTGACTGGGTGAGTGTGTGAAACTGTCCACAGGTGTGAGTGTGTGAGTGACTGGGTGAGTGTGTGACACTGTCCACAGGTGTGAGTGTGTGAGTGACTTGGTGAGTGTGTGAAACTGTCCACAGGTGTGAGTGTGTGAGTGACTGGGTGAGTGTGTGAAACTGTCCACAGGTGTGAGTGTGTGAGTGACTTGGTGAGTGTGTGACACTGTCCAAAGGTGTGAGTGTGTGAGTGACTGGGTGAGTGTGTGACACTCTCCACAGGTGTGAGTGTGTGAGTGACTGGGTGAGTGTGTGACACTGTCCACAGGTGTGTGTGTGTGAGTGACTGGGTGAGTGTGTAAAACTGTCCACAGGTGTGAGTGTGTGAGTGACTGGGTGAGTGTGTGAAACTGTCCACAGGTGTGGGTGTGTGAGTGACTGGGTGAGTGTGTGACACTGTCCACAGGTGTGAGTGTATGAGTGACTGGGTGATTGTGTGAAACTGTCCACAGGTGAGAGTGTGTGAGTGACTGGGTGAGTGTGTGTGAAACTGTCCACAGGTGTGAGTGTGTGAGTGACTTGGTGAGTGTGTGAAACTGTCCACAGGTGTGAGTGTGTGAGTGACTTGGTGAGTGTGTGAAACTGTCCACAGGTGTGAGTGTGTGAGTGACTGGGTGAGTGTGTGACACTGTCCACAGGTGTGAGTGTGTGAGTGACTGGGTGAGTGTGTGACACTGTCCACAGGTGTGAGTGTGTGAGTGACTTGGTGAGTGTGTGAAACTGTCCACAGGTGTGAGTGTGTGAGTGACTGGGTGAGTGTGTGAAACTGTCCACAGGTGTGAGTGTGTGAGTGACTTGGTGAGTGTGTGACACTGTCCAAAGGTGTGAGTGTGTGAGTGACTGGGTGAGTGTGTGACACTGTCCACAGGTGTGAGTGTGTGAGTGACTGGGTGAGTGTGTGACACTGTCCACAGGTGTGTGTGTGAGTGACTGGGTGAGTGTGTAAAACTGTCCACAGGTGTGAGTGTGTGAGTGACTGGGTGAGTGTGTGAAACTGTCCACAGGTGTGAGTGTGTGAGTGACTGGGTGAGTGTGTGACACTGTCCCCAGGTGTGAGTGTGTGAGTGACTGGGTGAGTGTGTGATACTGTCCACAGGTGTGAGTGTGTGAGTGACTGAGTGATTATATTAAATTGTCCCCAGGTGTGAGTGACAGGGTGAGTGAATAGTGTCATCTCCGGTGTATTTTCCTGGTTTGAGCCCAAAGATTTTGGTTAAATTCCAGACCCACTATGGCCCTGTTCAAAATGTAACTGTTACAGACGACGAGTGAATGAGTGAAATAATGAATTTTCTTTCTGTATAAGAACATCTTTAGAAGCATGTTCTTGTGGATGTGTTAAGTTCATTCCTCTGTGTACATACGGAGGCTGTCAGAACAGAACCTCGTGTCTAAATTAAGACGCTCCATGCAGTGAGTGTGCGTTACATCACTGCTACATAGAAAATATCTTGTGTGTGTGAACATATAAGCCACGGACCACAGAAGGTAAGGTTCCTAAAGACTGGAGTCGATCTCATCAGGGTCAACGCCCGAGGCCCGAGGCACAGTGAGGTGTTGATTAGATTTTGAAGCAGTGGTCTGATCTCCAGGTGTGCTGCTGAAGATAGAGGGTATGTTTCTGTTTACCGGAGTCAGGGGGGAGCCTCTGAACTGTGATGTTGATTGTGATGTTGTACTGTATCTGTGGCGTCTCTTATGAAATTCAGATGATGCGTCTCAGTGGGAACGTCACGCAACATGAAGGCAGCTTGAAAACGTGACCCACATTCTCTGTGGTGCGTCTCCTCAGAAGATTGCAGGTTTCTGCATCTCTCCGTTGAGGGCTGTGTATCCATCAGCATTTTTATTTGGAAACATGGCACTTTTGCAGTTCAAGACTGACACTGGCTTATAGGACACCAATCATTTACACTTTTACAATCCTAAAATGGGTTTATTTTGGATTCATCACTATTTTAGCTCATCACTGACCATGAGACTGACCACACTGTGGGCTGCTTTATATTACAGGTGTATGTGCACTTTTATGTATGAACCTGGAGCCCACCAACCCACACACTGGGAAACAAGACCACCAAGTCAGTTTTCTGTGTACTGCCTAAGTCAGAAAACATACCAAAATACCAAACTACAGAACTGAAACAACTCATCATCATAAACAGAAACTGACATGTTTACATTTTAACGTGATGTTTCTTAATGTTATCAAAAGCAAGCACCACATTTTATCAATGATCAAATGATGACATCATAGGGACAGTGGAGTTTCCGTTTTGTAAAATATACAGCAGAAAGTGAAAGGCAGAAGAACAGATTAGGATTAATTACCTTTACAACTTTTAACACATTTCTCTTTGATACTCCAGTAAAATACTATAATGTTGAGTGGGACTCAGGCTGAAATTGGTGTTTAAACCATATGTAAATGCTACTACTTTGTTCCTTTTTGCCAACACTCTCATATTTCCTTCCCATTGTGTGTAAACCTGTATGCTGAATGGACCCATAGAAATGCTTCAAAAATGATCTAGGCTGTGCAGCATGGCACAATGAAGCTGATAATACCCTCATCATGCACCTCAATGTTGGTTTAAAGATCTTTAAAAGAGGGTTCATTATTGGGACAGGAGCGTCACAAAGCCTCTCCAGTTGACCAGCGTTTCAGTACGAACAGTGTCAAAAGACCGGCCTTTGGCCCTTTGGGGGAAAAAATCCCAAAACTCTGTAAATATGAGATTAGAAAATCTGGTCAACAGCATGTATTAAATGTCCATTCTGCTACAAACCGATGTGTAAGGTGCTAGCCTTTCAGGGTGCTCTCATGTTTGTGTTACCTTCTGGATCTATTCTTTCAATGTGGCTGTTGTAGTTCGATCTGCTGGAGTCACTCGCCACACTCTGACAATATTCATATTCTCTATAATCCGTAAATACAAACAGAACGAATGCCACCTCTATACTTCCTTTGAGTTCGCTGATGGAAAACAGGATGCCTCCATTCCCAGCATCTGCTTCACTCTGTACCTTCACATCACACCTGTGGCCCCTGTCGTCCCCATGCAGCAGCTCCTGGATATTTGATGGAACTTATTCAGAACAGAGCTTTACTAAAGACCTCCACGATGTACGCAGACTCCAAGGCTGCTTCTATCTGCAGTTTTAAATTAAATTTCTAAGTCTTGGTTCTATCCAAGGTTTCATCCTCCAGCTTCAGGTGAGTTTTTCCTGCCACTGTCGCGTCTGGATGTGAATATTAATTTAAATTTTGTTTTAAAGCTGCATTGCGGTTGTAAAAAGCACTACACAAATACATTTGACTTTACTTGATTTGACAAACAGAGTGACTGCATCAGCAAGGACAGTTCATCCACTAAAACAGTATGAGGTCAAATGTTCACGGGCCCTTTGCTTACCACACATTTCTTCTGGAATGAAGGGCATTGGTAGATTGGCTCCCTTTGATACAGTAACTAGTAGCTTCAGCTCTTCAAGGAAGGCTTTCCACTAGATGTGAGGATTTGATGGCCATGGGAGCATCAGTGAGGTCATGTACCTATGTTGGATGATTAGTTCTGGACCACATACACTGATCTAACTGCTCCACAAATGGCACTGGTCCACAGCCCAAAGCTGGGGGGCTTTAAATCACTCCAGCCCAGTTGGTGCTGTTATTATTTATTCATCCATTCATTCATTCATTCATTATCTGTAACCCTTATCCAATTCACCCTGGAGGGGGCGCCAGTCCTTCACAGGGCAACACAGACACACACACACACACACATTCACACACACCTACAGACACTTTTGAGTCGCCAATCCACCTACCAACGTGTGTTTTTGGACTGTGGGGAGAAACTGGAGCACCCAGAGGAAACCCACGCAGACACAGGGAGAACACACCACACTCCTCACAAACAGTCACCCGAAGGAAACCCACGCAGACACAAGCAGAACACACCACACTCCTCACAGACAGTCACCCGGAGGAAACCCACACAGACAAAGGGAGAACACACCAACTCCTCACAGACAGTCACCCAGAGCGGGAATCGAACCCACAACCTCCAGGTCTCTGGAGCTGTGTGACTGCGACACTAACCTGCTGCACCACCATGCCACCCTCTTATTTTTTATTTATTTTTTTTTTAGCCATGGCAAAACAGTTAAAGAATCCGGACTAGTAGTCTGCACCTTTCTGCACTTTCCAGTTCTTTCTTTGTAACTGGACAGCACCTCCTCCTCACCCATAATGCACCTCTGCAGGTCTCCAGCTGTAATCTCACTCCTTCCCTGACAGTCGAGCAGTGCTGCTGTGCTCCAATTACTCCTGGAGTCCTGGGCCATTTCAGACTGTCTCCCTCCATACTCCGCTTTGTGTTACGATCTCCCGCGGATAATTTGGACCTGTGTGGCCAACGATTATGGATATTACGGCTCGGTTTAAACCTTGTTTAGGACCCTGCTATCGATTTTCACTTAGGCTTCTCTAAGAAGCAAGACGCCACTTTGGGGCCGGGGGCGGAAAATGGTGAGTCAAACTTAATACACATGGCGGCGGGTAAAAATGACCTTTATTAGGGGCCCATGAGTAAGCCGAGGGGGCAGATCCATCCACGTTATGTTAAACAGTGGGCCCGCACGGAGCCTGGGAAAAATAAATTAGAGTGAGGGTGAGGTGGAGAGAGGGGGGGAGGGGGATTCATTTATTGCACACCAGTGCACCGGGAGTAAAACTGACACCATTAATAATGGTGCTGGTTACACTCGACTCCAACCTCCTGAATTTAAACAGAGGTGAGCTATTGAAACAAGGGCCCGCAGACTCTCTCTCTCTCTCTCTTTCTCTCTCTCTCTTTCACCTCAACGCAGTGCAATGCCCTTCATTATCGCCCTGGCTGTGTATATTACCAAGGGTGTACCTCGTGGCTGCAGATATCCAGGCTCCGTTAATGGATTTTGGGGCAAACCTCTGCCCTGACCCCTGACGTAACACTGGAATACGGGTGGGAACTGAGGTCTGTTTGTGTTGGAGATGCTCTGCTGGTTTGCTGGGATAGGGATCTGGAACAAGTCTCCCAAAAGCACTCCAGCGCTAAGAACGTCATAAACCGGCAAAAAGAGCGCAATTTTAAATCTTCCTTTCAAAAGTTAAGATGATCTCGAGGCTGCGATGCTTCTGGAAGGCGTCTCTCCGGGCTGAGCGGATTTCAGATGAGCTAGTCACAGGCTAGTCATCACATTATAGCGCTTACTGTGGATTAGTGCCTTTCTGAGGCTCGCGATTGTTTTGAATATTAGTGGGAAAACAGGGAACGAAACAGGGCTCAGGTCTCGGTATAAACAACCCTTGTTGGTTGAGGGACAAATCCATTTTTAATGTTCATCTCGCTGGGGAAAATAGCCTCTGCACGGTCGAGCGGCCCCCTCAAGAACGTCCCGCCGCCACTGATCCCTGTGATCAGCGTCTGGAATAGCGCCATATGTTTATACCCAGACGTTTTCATGTTTAATCTGGAGATTTGACCTTTGGCACTGAAGCGAATGAAAAATCAATGAGGTATGGGAAGACCTGCAGGGGGCCGGTACATCAGACTCACACAAAGCCGCAGACGGAATGCTTTCTTGCCCCCCGCAGCCCAGAGTGCAGCTGATTCTCATGCTCATGCAAACAATCGGAGAAGAAGTTCTCGCTGTGGGGTTGTTCCTTTCCGATAACGTTGGTAGACACGCTCACAGGGAAGGCATGCGTCCTCGTAATGGACAACTTTGGCACAAGTTCTTGGAACTTTATTAAGTGACCGCAGATTACGCAAATTCTGTTTCTCTGACTGCTGCAAAGTTTCCTGTGTCTTCAGGGCCTTCCACTCTTTACCCTCTACTGCTTTATATGTGTTTTCCAGTATCATTAATATGTCTTCTTGTTGTTGTTGTTGTTGTTGTGCAGGTACAGATGTACAGTAATGGCTATTATCCAGTCCCAACTTGTTCTCTTCTGTGAAGGCTTTACACTAGTTTTTGCCACATTTTTGTAGTCATTTGATGGCATACAGTCACATAAACATGAGTGAGGTCAGGCACTGATGTTACATCCTCGAATCGTCCTGAATGTACAGGATGGAGCTTCAACACTCCAGAGAACACTGTTCCACAGCTGTATTCTGAGGGACTCCAACACTCCAGCCTAGTCATTCATTCATCATTCATTATCTGTAACCCTTATCCAGTTCAGGGTCGCGGTGGGTCCAGAGCCTGGAGGGGGCGCCAGTCCTTCACAGGGCAACACACACACACAGATTCACTCACACCTGACACCTAGTCGCCAATCCACCTACCAACGTGTGTTGTTGGACTGTAGGAGGACACCACCGTGCCGCCCCCAGCCCAGTCAACACACTCTAAATATGTGTAGCCCTGCTGGGTACCAGCAAGTTTCCTCCATTGGTTCAGTGTTGGTACCACATACAAATGCCCTCTTGGTCAGGGATGGGACCACAATTGGTTCAAATCTAGTGGCGATCTGAGCTGCACAACTCCACACATAGACAGAGTAACCAGGCTGCCCCAGTTTGTCCAATACAGAGAGCCCACCTGGGATTCACTAATACCAACTCAGCAGGCCCATGTTCAGGCCTTGTGGACCCAGCTAAGTTGTACTGGCTTGGTGACAACACAGTTTCAATGCTTCAACCTGCAAAACAGCAGAGCTCTATTCTCAGTCTACTATTGGTGCTCTGTAGGCAGCTCTGACAGTCTGCAGTTATATCAGAGGAGCGCTGCCGGTCTCAGAGCATCATACACCTTCAGAAGTGTTCCAGAGTCATATATTATCACCCTCTCCTCAGTCTCTGTGACATGAAGCTAAATTCAGCTTCTTATTTGGCAGCCTTTTGTTCACACTTTCTAGTTCCACATTAAATGTTGCAGCAGCTTCAGATTTAGAATGTAATTGCTTCACAATTTAAGGTGGAAGTGGAGATGTACTCGCTAACTACTGAGGCATAAGCGTACTATTTGCAGTGTATTGTGTTTGTTATTCATTGATTCCTTGTTCATTGAAACTGCAATAAATACACTGGTGATCATAGTTTTTAAAGGAGAAAATATTGATATTTCTGGGTTTCTTTGGTCGCTGCGCAATGTCCCACCAGGATTCACAAGATGTTCATAACCCCTCTATTTGGAGTGTGACTCTGCCCTACCCCTCTATCACAAGATGAACCGAGCCACCCACAAAAACAGAGGCATACGGCTAAGTGGCAGGGGCAACGGATGTGGGCCTTAGTATCAAGCATGTTATTTTAGGCTCATGTGTAGCTGCTCCAGAGTGTCCTGTAAGAATACACACCGTGAGGGCCACAGTGCATGCACCTTGAAATATTCATTCATTGTCTGTAAGCACTTATACCGTTCAGGGTCGCAGTGGATTTGAAGTATGCCCACGACCCTGGAGCTGTGTGAGAGAGGTACTTCCTGCTGCGCCACGGTGCCGCCCCTGCACCTTGAATTAACAGAGTTCATTCTTTTTAAGCACCATGCACAAAGATTTTAAGGTACTTTGTAAACCTCTTGTTTGTCTTTTACAGTCACTTGTCTTTCACTGTCCCTAAGAGAGAGTTTGTCAGATATTATATGTCTTTCTCTTGTTTATGGATTACATTAAATTTCCGAAAGAATTGGAACGACAGAGTGTAGATCAGCCCCATCTCTCTCTCTCTCTCTCTCTCTCTCTCTCTCGCTCGCTCTCTCTCTAAAGCCCATTCCACACCATTTGCACATAAACATTTCCTTTTAAAGCCATCTGCATTGTGCAATATGCTGCCTTAGTTTTTGCCTGTGTTCCTTCCGCTGGAGATCCCTTTAGCCTCATTAACTCAAATCCTATCCAAACATGCAGTCCCACGACACTCCTTTGATGATTCAAGCCCTCCGTTTTCTCCTGTTCTCACTCACGGACCTGAAAGAAGGATCGAAGAAACTCGCAAAACAAACCACAAAGACGAGCTCGCCCTGCCCCGACTACTGTTCTCCATACTTTGTGGGCACACTATAATGGTAATCCAGAGTTTACCGGCTGGAAATGGAGAGAGCTTATAGCTGTATTCAGTCTCTGCATAATGAGTTTTCTCTTCTTGGGAGCTTCAACGCCTGAGCTATAGTCACACTTCATTATCAAAACCAGAAAAGATCTCAGCACTTATTACAACAATGAACACCTCAAGAACATTAAGCCGCTGTGTCATCAACAGGCCGTGATGGCTCTCTCAGTGTACAGCCGCCGTCTTTTTCCTCCCGACTGTTTATTTCATCGCCAAGGTTGCCCGACGATGCATGTGTGAAGCAATCCGTCCGCTTTTGGCCTTGGGCTGCAGAGTCCCATCGGCGCGTTCGTGGAGAGGAAAGCTGTGGAAAAGCTGATTGACCCCCCTGCTCTGTTTCATCCTTTCTGTTATTATCAAAGTCGCCGTCATAATGAAAATGAAGACATTAATATTCAGGAAAGTTTCCTTACTTGGAGGGCTCAGGTATTCTTAATTGCTTTTTCATATCTGATTAGATTCTACCCACTGATTGACTTTGCCTTCTAATTTATTTGTGGCTGATGAGAGAAATTAGTCCCGTAATGCTGTACTTCAATTACCGGTCCGTTTAGGGGCTGCTGAGGGTACTTGAACCTGCTCTGGGTGTTGGAGAGCAGAGGTGCCTTAAGCTGTAAGGAGCTCAGGTCTAGTCCCTGTGGTATCAGTCAGTAATATAATGACTGTAAAGGTTAATGGGTTTTGTGTAAGGCTTAATTCAGAATGAACAACCTGAAAACTGAAGAGTCTCTGCCATATCAATATATCGTTAGATCTGAAACCAGCAGGTGACCGGAAAACCAGGGGTCCTGGGTGGGATACACTCCTCGGGTAACTGTCTGTGTGGAAAGGGTGTGTTCTGCCTGTTTCTATGTGGGTTTCCTCCAGGTGATCCGGACTCCTACCACAGTCCAAACACACACACTGGTAGGTGGATCTGGCATGTGATACTGTCCACAGGTGTGAGTGTGTGAGTGACTGGGTGAGTGTGTGAAACTGTCCACAGGTGTGAGTGTGTGAGTGACTGGGTGAGTGTGTGAAACTGTCCACAGGTGTGAGTGTGTGACTGGGTGAGTGTGTGAAACTGTCCACAGGTGTGAGTGTGTGAGTGACTGGGTGAGTGTGTGAAACTGTCCACAGGTGTGAGTGTGTGACTGGGTGAGTGTGTGAAACTGTCCACAGGTGTGAGTGTGTGAGTGACTGGGTGAGTGTGTGAAACTGTCCACAGGTGTGAGTGTGTGAGTGAGTGACTGGGTGAGTGTGTGAAACTTTCCACAGATGTGAGTGTGTGAGTAACTGGGTGAGTGTGTGAAACTGTTCACAGATGTGAGTGTGTGAGTAACTGGGTGAGTGTGTGAAACTGTTCACAGGTGTGAGTGTGTGAGTGACTGGGTGAGTGTGTGAAACTGTCCACAGGTGTGAGTGTGTGAGTGACTGGGTGAGTGTGTGAAACTGTCCACAGGTGTGAGTGTGTGAAACAGTGAGTGAGACAGTTCTGAGAGGTGCCTCACATCTATTAATATTCTATCCACAGCTCTTATTTTTCAGTGTGTGTGTCTTGGCGGTGAAAATGGCTGGTGAATATCTGGCAGTCAGAACATTGTCTGGGTGGAGGTGCAGGCTCTGCAGCATCCGCCCATTATTCCTATGTTTCCGCTTGTTGCCTTTGAGATCTCTTTTAATAGATGGAAACTGTGGTGTGTTGAGTCCAAGATGCTCCTCATTTGAAGGCGGGCATTAGGCAGATGGTGAACCTGGCGAGTGTTCACCTGGCACTCACAGAGCACTCTGGCTATTGATTAACACGCCGCGTGTCTTTCCATGTTCAATAATCTCCATAAAGCCTGGCAGCGGTCTACAGCAGCGGTCGGCAGTGTCAAAATAGAGATATCTGAGCTGGGAGATGGCTGGGGCTGAGGCAATGAAGCGTACGGCACATTACGGGGTTGAAGGAGATGTCTGCGCTTAGCATCATGGGGGGACAGTGAGCCGCTGACAAGCTCCATGAATTACACATCCAGGGTCCAGTTTCAGAGTTGCAGTGCTGCAGTAGACCTACCTCGCGCCTGTTCCTTACAGCCTTATCTCCACTGTCTTGTGCTTAATATTTGTGTTTGTGTAGTTTATTGTCTGCATCGATTGTATTTAGGGTATTTACTGCCTGCTGTTCTCTTTGTTAAACATAGCCCCAAATGTAGAGTTGTTTCCGACAGATATTTTACACACACACACACACATATGCGGGATCAACAGTATACACCAATGCACATCTGGATTCCAGTGTCATCAGACACTTACCTGATTGTATGACATCAGATTCCTGTAATAATGATGCATAAAGATGTAGCTACAAAACAAATGCTTGTAGATTCGTGAATGTAAAGTCATGCTGAATGGGAAAGAAACCTTAAATATAAATTTAGATGTTATCTCCATCCATCCATTATCTGTAACCCTTATCCAATTCAGGGTCGCGGTGGGTCCAGAGCCTACCTGGAATCATTGGGCGCAAGGCAGGGATACACCCTGGAGGGGCGCCAGTCCTTCACAGGGCAACACACACACTCACGCATTCACTCACACACTCACACCTACGGACACTTTTGAGTCACCAATCCACCTACCAACGTGTGTTTTTGTACTGTGGGAGGAGCCGGAGCACCCAGAGGAAACCCACGCAGACACAGAGAGAACACACCACACTCCTCACAGACAGTTACCCGGAGGAAACCCACGCAGACACAGGGAGAACACACCACACTCCTCACAGACAGTCACTCGGAGCAGGACTCGAACCCACAACCTCCAGGTCCCTGGAGCTGTGTGACTGTGACACTACCTGCTGTTCCACCGTGCTGCCCCAGATGTTATCTGATACTTGAAAATACACTTGTTGTGTCTGATCCACTCAAAACCAGCACGCCACATGCAAAAAATTCTTTATTTTGATAAAGTAAGTAATGCACCCAGATAGAAATTTTGGAAACGTTACATTTACACAGATAGAGCTGATTAAATGGACAATGACTGCACAATCAAGGAGGTAGCTGTAATGTCACGTCTGATAACATTTACATTATGTAGGGTTTCTTCTTCTTTCCTGGCTCTGAATACTAAACTGTCTATTTTTACAGGAGAGTTACTTGATGGGTGGTCTCAGACCTCTGGACTGCTCTGTAACTTCCAAGAAATAGGTTTTATATCATGACAAACAGAGAGTCTAGACCATGGGGGGATAGTGTACATGCAACACAGACCTCACAGCGTATTGAGATGAAACGACGCGCTGTGTTTCTGAAGTCCACAGGCGCAGAGAGAGACCATTACCGCTCCATCAGAGTCCTAATGAGAATATGAAGCTCCGTTCTGCACTTACTTGCTCCTGTTGTTTGCTGTCTGGTTATTAGTCTTGCTTTCTCTCCCCATACCCTTTTCCTGCTTTAAAAGTAATGAAGATGCATCTCGAAAACAAATGCCAGTATATTCTATTTGTTTTACCTTCATATATAACCAGCTCCGCTGCCGTTCACGTAGTGGCCTCCATCGCTTTTCCACAGCATTGGAACGAGAAGCAATTTCCATCACTGACCCCACCAATGTACAAAAGCACCCAAGGTTCTCTGCCATGCTCTGCATTGTGAGTATGAATCAGACATTATTGTTCCGGTGGGGGCTTCTAAGAAGCCTGAAGTTTAAGGCCAGACCCCTCTTTCTGAAGATCCAGGAGTAGAATGTGTACACGTCACTGGAAAAGAAAAATCTCAAAAGTGTCTCCTTCACACATTTGTAGTGTCTCTTTAAAATCCCTGTCGTTCCTCTTTAATATCACTGCAGTGTCGCTGTAATATTTCTGTAGTCTTTTTAATATCTCAGTAGTGTCTCCTTAATACCTCTGTAGTGCCTTCTTAATATTTCTGTAGTGCTTTTTTTAATATCTGTGTCTTAAAATCTCTATAATATCTCAGCAATATCTGCTTAATATCTCTGTAGTGTCTCCTGCTGCGCCATACTTTATCCTGAGAAAAAAGGCTCCAGGACTGTCCCCTCTGTCTCCCCTTGGGTTTGAATGGAGATCTTAGTGGTGTCTCACTGATATATTGCTGAGATATTGACACTCCTGTTTCGATGTTGGACACAAGTGCCTCACGTCTCCTTTCTGTCTGAGGTCAATTATCTTGAGGAGTTTTAGGAAAGTCTCGGATTTGAGATCTAGAACTAATGATCCAACACAGTACCTTGCCAGTGCTCTCACGTCTGCCGTGAAATCTTTACAGCAAAGTTTTAACGCTGGAGTGAAGCCTTCCCAGTGCAGTTGAGGCTGGTACTGCAGTAAAGGAGGAACCGTGGACCTGTTAAAACCCTTTGTTTCAGGAGATAGAACGGAGGAGTTGGATGGTGGAGAGTGATGAGGCTCAGGGACTCTCCAAGGTGAATTACTGTAGCTCCATTTTGGGGGAAGTTTGGAGTAGCTAATGTTTAGAGCTGAGCTATCAAACTCCAGCAGATATTAATTATATCTCATGTTTATCTACATTTAATGCAGCAGGTTCTACACTCAGAGGCTTCTGTCATTAGCAGATGTGCTGAATTGGGAGTTTAAGTAACTGTTTGATGCCTGCCAGCATTATTAACACTCCAAGGACACAATCTGCATTCATAATTATCAGGAAATTAGGCTAATCCTAGGCTTTAGTGAATCATTACCACACACAAAACGTTTCAACAAGCAAAAGACAGCTGCTAATTTTACATCTGGCTGTGATCATCAAACCTGCCACAGTTTCGGGAGCCGTAAATAAGTTTGTTATTTGAAAAGAGACAAGTATTAAATTCTAAAGTACAGAGGAATCTGTTTTTAAGTAAAAACATTTTAAACGTTCCCATTCATGCATTCATCCACAACTGTTCATCTTATTTACACACACTCACCTAGTCACTCACACACTCACCCAGTCATTCACACACTCACACCTGTGGACAGTTTCACACACTCACCCAGTCACTCACACACTCACACCTGTGGACAGTTTCACACACTCACCCAGTCACTCACACACTCACCCAGTCACTCACACACTCACACCTGTGGACAGTTTCACACACTCACCCAGTCACTCACACACTCACCCAGTCACTCACACCTGTGGACAGTTTCACACACTCACCCAGTCACTCACACACTCACCCAGTCACTCACACACTCACACCAGTGGACAGTTTCACACACTCACCCAGTCACTCACACACTCACACCTGTGGACAGTTTCACACACTCACCCAGTTACTCACACACTCACACCTGTGGACAGTTTCACACACTCACCCAGTCACTCACACACTCAAACCTGTGGACAGTTTCACACACTCACCCAGTCACTCACACACTCACACCTGTGGACAGTGTCTCACTCACACTCACCCAGTCACTCACACACTCACACCTGTGGACAGTTTCACACACTCACCCAGTCACTCACACACTCAAACCTGTGGACAGTTTCACACACTCACCCAGTCACTCACACACTCACACCTGTGGACAGTGTCTCACTCACACTCACCCAGTCACTCACACACTCACACCTGTGGACAGTTTCATACACTCACCCAGTCACTCACACACACACACCTGTGGACAGTTTCACACAGTGTCACACACTCGCCCAGTCACTCACACACTCACACCTGTGGACAGTTTCACACACTCACCCAGTCACTCACACACTCACACCTGTGGACAGTTTCACACACTCACACCTGTGGACAGTGTCTCACTCACACTCACCCAGTCACTCACACACTCACACCTGTGGACAGTTTCATACACTCACCCAGTCACTCACACACTCACACCTGTGGACAGTTTCACACAGTGTCACACACTCGCCCAGTCACTCACACACTCACACCTGTGAAGTTTCACACACTCACCCAGTCACACGTTATTTGCTGCAGTGTAAATCCTTTATATTTCCTCTTTCCTGAAGCAGTAGTTCATGCCGCTGTGCCAATGTGTGTGTGTGACAGAGTGAGTGTGTGTATGGTAATCTCCACAGATCTGAGGCTCACTCTCTCTCTCTGTGACGATCCATTTACTCTCGGTCCTGTCTGTAACACACTGTTTTGAAGCACATCGGCTCTGAGGTGGATTTCTAAAGTGTTTCTGGGCCCACAGGTTTACGTCTGATTTTCCACGGGGCTCTGACCGTGTTACCAGCGCTCGCCGCACTTTCGACACAAACACTTCGCCTTGACCTTTACTCTCTGAGCTGAGGCGAGGAATCATCGATCTTATCTGAACTGTGTGGGGACTCCCGACTGTCCTCCATCACTTACAAATGACAAGTGATACCTCAGCCGTGAGGAGACTGCCCTGGGAGGGGGTTTACACCAAGGCCACGGAGGAGGAGCACGGAACCAGCCCTGCTAGCGGCTAATGGCTAATAGCTCAGGAACTATTACAGGAGAAAAGTGTTTGTGTAGTGGGATAACTGAGATTCCAATGAGAAATATCTCTCTCTCTCATTCGATGTTTTTTTTTTCATCTCATTCTTTCTCTCTTTGTATTTCTTAGAAATCTCTTACTATCTTGCTCATATGGGCAGTGCTTATTGCTGTAAGAAAATCGCTTTGGCGATCAGACTACAATAATAATGTAGTTGTATTAGTCTTTGACCACCTCCTAATGTGGTTTGAATTATACGTCCCCATGAGACTCTGTATCCTCTTCACACCCTCACTTATAATCACCCAGTAAACATTGTGCCGTTGATGCAACGTTGAAATAACGTAATGACTGCCGTCTAATCAACGTATTATTAAGGTTAAAAAAGAAAGTTGAAAAGACGTCCAAACACAGACATTGAAAAGATGACTATTAGACGTATTTTGGACGTCCACTGACGTTATCAATTGGTCACCATTTTTAAGATGGATCTTGGACGTCCGTTGAGGTTTAAAATATGTCCTTGACGGACAGACTACTTTTAGACCTATTTTGAATGTCCAGGGACGTTCCTTGTTTACTGGGCACTCCCCGGACACAGGTTAATGCCAGGTATGAATGGGGACTCTGTCTGTCTTTGAGTGGGATAGATGTCACTTTAAATCCCTAGCACAGGGCCATTCATTTGTCTTTACGGTGACCTAAATTTATTTTACAGTTTATTTTTTTTTACAGATTTACGAGATTGTGCTGAATGTCTGCATTATGTGACATAGAGTGATGACTCTCTCTGTCCAATCAGTGCTCTACCAGGTTTACACATCTGGGATTAGTCCCTACTTGGCTCGAGCGAGCAAATTCAAGTGTAGTAGTATAGGTACACTGTCAAAAAACTTTTACTGTGGTGGTACACTGAAAGGTACATTTACAGTTCAGGGTCGCGATGGGTCCAGAGCCTATTAGGAATCACTGGGCGCAAGGAAGGATCACACCCTGGAGGGGGCGCCAGTCCTTCACAGGGTGACACACACTCACACATTCACTCACCTGGAGGAAACCCACGCAGACACAGGGAGAACACACCACACTCCTCACAGACAGTCACCCGGAGGAAACCCACGCAGACACAGGGAGAACACACCACACTCCTCACAGACAGTCACCTGGAGGAAACCCACGCAGACACAGGGAGAACACACCACACTCCTCACAGACAGTCACCCGGAGGAAACCCACGCAGACACAGGGAGAACACACCACACTCCTCACAGACAGTCACCTGGAGGAAACCCACGCAGACACAGGGAGAACACACCACACTCCTGACAGACAGTCACCCGGAGGAAACCCACGCAGACACAGGCAGAACACACCACACTCCTCACAGACACCCACAACCTCCAGGTCCCTGGAGCTATGTTCATTTATTTTACACAATTTTATAATTAAATCTTTTTCATTATAAACCACTGTTGTACCCTTAAATATAAAATTTACACTGCTTGTACCTTTAGTGAGCAATAACGTACCTCTACCGTACCTTTCTTCTCCATCAAACAAAAGAACATTTGTTCCCCATAGGGTCAGGTCTGAAGTGGCGGCTGATAAATGGCCGTGCAGTGGCTAATGACTGCCCCTGGGTTCAGAGCTAATGCTGCTGTGTGTCATAAACCTAACATGAGAGAGATTAATTGATGGCTATCGCATGGATCCTCTGCGCTTTTTGACGACACAACAGTCTTATCAAAGCATCGCTCAGATAAGACGCACTTCCTATTGTATTCCATAAGAAAGGAATGACGATGGAAGGAGGAGGAGGACTGGGGGGAGGAGAGGAAGGGAGTTGGAGTTATCTCATAATCCTGACTCACGCATCTACACAATCTCTTTTCTCCCTCAGAGCCTCCAACCATGACGCGATTAGGACGCGAGGAATTCAGAGGCCGGGGGTGTTTAGTGTATATAAAGTGTCGTTTACAAGATTCAATTTACTGGCCTCCTTTGAAACGGCTCCGTAATGACTCTCTTATTGTGCGGCGGCTTTAATTGGATGCCATTTGCGATGTCTGCTGTGTGCCTGCTCTGCTGGGGGAGGTCAGGAATGGTGCAGGTTTTACTGCTCTCCATGAGGCAGTTCACTAAGTTGTGAAATTTGCAATTAGCACTTGCTTTTTTTTTTTTTTTTTTTTGCTGATAGAAAAGTAGGGCTCGGCGTAAACACAAATAACCCCACCGCCGTCCTCCACAGTTCTGCAGTTGCGTCACCTTTAGGAACATCTTCGGAAACTTTCCATTTTTGTTTGGTTGAGCTTTTTTAGTTTAGTTAGCTTCAGTTCCTTTATATATTTATTAGACACAGGGAGCGCACACAGAAACACAGCCCAGAATGTAATGCGTTAAATGAATATACTGAGCTTCTAGTAGATGATTCCCTCATTCGTTCATCTTCTGTCAGCACTTCATCCAGTTCAGGGTCACGGGGGGTCCAGAGCCCACATAAGGCAGGAGCACACTCTGGACATGGCCTCACCCAGTCACTCACACTGTCACCAGTTTTATAAGCTCACACAGTCATTTAATTATTCACACAGTCACTCAGATTTGTGAGCAGTTTAACACGTTCACCCAGTCTCTCTCTCTCTCTCTCTCTCTCTCTCTCTCTCTCTCTCTCTCTCTCTCTCTCTCTCTCTCTCTCTCACACACACACACACACACACACACCTGTGCAGTTTCACACACTCATCCAGTCATTTAATTATTCACACAGTCACTCACATTTGTCAATAGTTTAACAAGTTCACCCAGTCTCTCTCTCTCTCTGTCTCTCTCTCTCTCTCTCTCTCTCTCTCGCACAGACAGACACACACACACCTATGCACAGTTTCACACACTCACCCAGTCACTCCTACACCTGCAGCCGGTTGAACACACTTCCCCAGTCATTCACAAACTCACACCTGCAGAGTTTCACCCAATCACCCAGTCACACTCACACAGTCACTCACAACAGTGGATGGTTTCACCCACTCACCCACACACTCACAACTGTGGACAGGTTTCGTCCATTCCCAGCTGAGCTTTATAGACAGGGAGAGGACGCAGCTGTTCTGTTAGATCCTTGTGGTGTTTTGACCACGGCAGATCACAGACGTTTAATTAAGACCAGAGCTGTGTTCACTTGTGCAGAAGGGAGAATGTGTCTCCTTAAATGTTACATCCGAGTGCGATGCAGTCCTTTCTGGTTAACTCTGGGGAACATAAAAGCCCATTTTCCAGTAGGAATGAGCATCACACTACTTTTTCCTTCTCATTCCATTTGCTGAAATGGTAACATTACTCTATAATTAAAGAAAGGACGCCGTAGAGCTGTAACCTTCGTTCCAGACGGGACGGTTGCCAGGGATGTGCTCAGTGGCTTCAGGACCTACTTCAGTTATGGATTTTCGTCATGCTGTTTTGGACGCTGTTCTGCCCTGGGACTCGGGCCAAGGATCGCATCCGTGCTGTTTTGTCTTGTACACCGTGGCGTACGTTTGACGATGTGGAGTTTTGTGATTCTGCTTTTGAACATCATCCCAGCATCCGTCCCTGATTCCACTCAGCCGTGCAGACCATTCACTTCATAGTTCTACAATTACAGACTGTAGTCCATCTGTGGCTCTGCATACTTTCCTATCCCACGTTCCCCCTGTTCCTCAGCGCTCAGGACCCCCACAGAGCAGGTGTGATGTGGTGGTGGATCATTCCCAGCGCTGCAGTGACACTGACGTGGTGGTGGTGTGTTAGTGTGTGTTGTGCTGGTGTAGAGTGGATCAGACACAGCAGTGCTGCTGGAGTTTTTAACCCCTGTGTCCACTCTCTGTCCACTCTGTGAGACACTCCTCCCTCGTTGGTCCACCTTGTAGATGTAAAGTCAGAGACAGTAGCTCATCTGTCGCTGCACAGTGTGTGTCGCTCGTCCTCTAGTCCTTCATCAGTGACACAGGACGCTGTCGGCTGGATGTTTTTGGTCGGTGGACTGTTCTCGGTCCAGACACTGAGGGGTTTAAAAACTCCAGCAGCACTGCTGTGTCTGATCCACACACTAACACACCACCACCACGTCAGTGTCACTGCAGCTCTGAGCCTGCACCCAATGCTAAATGTCAGCTAGAGGGGTGTAAAGACCTCAAACACTGGGCTGTGGGCAATGTTCCAGCATTTATTGTAAAACCTTCCCAGAACAGTGCAGCTCAATGGATGAGGAGGTACCCATAAACTTTTGGCTGTTTAGGGCACTCCAGCTTTCTCTGTGTCATTGCTGTTCCCTCAGCAATCTATTAGCGAAGCTCCAGGTCAAGCACCGCATGCAGAGAAGCTGATTGAATGTGGCCCCGCAGGTGCACCGTTCAATTCTATGGCAGCTCTTGTGTCCTGAGGGGATTAGATCCCACCGGTCTTTCAGTAAACTAATAACCCCAGCAGTAACCAGGCGGGGGCACTAAATTAACCTTCAGCTACCATTAGCTGAAAGACAGTGATTATCAGGAGGTTTGGAGAGTGGCTGGGGCCAGTTAGTGTGCCTGCAGGTGGACTTCATGGCCGGAGACAAAGGAGCACAGGGAGATGGAGGTTCTCAACAATTCACTCAATTTTATTTACACAGAACAAAGTCTCTGAATCACTGTTGGTCTTTTCTCAAGGCCAAGAGGACTGGAAAGGGTCAGTAATAAATCTACAGCCTTCCATCAGTCTTCCACAAGCATGGACAAGCGTCCGAGAGGGAGAACGGAAACTCTAGTGCAATGGCTGTCTGAGGCTGGTGTAAGACATGGGCATTCGATTGAAATTCTGTTCCTATGATGCCATCCCAGCCAAGGTCCACACGTCAGATTGCTGGTCTTGATTAATGCCACGTTTCTGCAAAATATAATAATTTTTAAAAAAATGTCTAAAAAGCCAAAACAAATACAAAAAATTCAACAATGGCCAAAACACAGAGCTCCTGCTCCTCGCTCCTCACTGCTGTGCTCTCGGGGTCGGGGTGAACAGCGAGCGGCTCATTATCATTTAAAGGAACAGGTGCTGAAAGCGGGCGTTCTGAACAGGGGCTGTTTACACAGGGGGAGAACACTGCTGTGGGGGTTGATCCTTGTGGGTTTTTACCAAAACAGATCACAGAACAGTGTTTTCCTGTGGGAAAAGGCAAGGAAACAAGTCATGAAAATAGATGACACAGTGTCATTCTATCTAATTATGTCATGTCTCAGATTAATTAGATATATATATATATATAAATACTTTCTAAAATTACTTATCACTCATAACAAACCTTTAAAAAGTAAAGAAATCTTGTCATTTCTTTTTTTTTTTAAATCAATCTGGGTTTCGGGCGGCACAGTGGCGCAGCAAGTAGTGTCGCAGTCACATAGCACCAAGGACCTGGAGGTTGTGGGTTCGAGTCCCACTCCAGGTGACTGTCGATGAGGAGTGTGGTGGGTTCTCTCTGTGTCTGTGTGGGTTTCCTCCGGGTGACTGTCTGTGAGGAGTGTGGTGGGTTCTCTCTGTGTCTGTGTGGGTTTCCTCCGGGTGACTGTCTGTGAGGAGTGTGGTGTGTTCTCCCTGTGTCTGTGTGGGTTTCCTCCGGGTGACTGTCTGTGAGGAGTGTGGTGTGTTCTCCCTGTGTCTGCGTGGGTTTCCTCCGGGTGACTGTCTGTGAGGAGTGTGGTGTGTTCTCTCTGTGTCTGCGTGGGTTTCCTCCGGGTGACTGTCTGTGAGGAGTGTGGTGTGTTCTCCCTGTGTCTGTGTGGGTTTCCTCCGGGTGACTGTCTGTGAGGAGTGTGGTGTGTTCTCCCTGTGTCTGTGTGGGTTTCCTCCGGGTGACTGTCTGTGAGGAGTATGGTGTGTTCTCCCTGTGTCTGCGTGGGTTTCCTCCGGGTGACTGTCTGTGAGGAGTGTGGTCTGTTCTCCCTGTGTCTGCGTGGGTTTCCTCCGGGTGACTGTCTGTGAGGAGTATGGTGTGTTCTCCCTGTGTCTGCGTGGGTTTCCTCCGGGTGACTGTCTGTGAGGAGTGTGGTCTGTTCTCCCTGTGTCTGCGTGGGTTTCCTCCGGGAGCTCCAGTTTCCTCCCACAGTCCAAAAACACACATTGGTAGGTGGATTGGTGACTCAAAAGTGTCCGTAGGTGTGAGTGTGTGTCTGTGTTGCCCTGTGAAGGACTGGCGCCCCCTCCAGGGTGTATTCCTGCCTTGCGCCCATTAATTCCAGGTAGGCTCTGGACCCACCGTGACCCTGAACTGGATAAGGGTTACAGATAATGAATGAATGAATAATATGGGTTCCCCAATATCTATGGAAATTAATTATTACTTATTTTGTTATTAAAAGGATCTAAGTAATTGTAAATATACGATGATAATTATCTTGTAGTCCTTCATCAGCAGTCACATGACACTTAAGAAAAACAAGGATATGATGACACAGCACAGCTGTGCAAAGTATGTTCTGTAATGGAACATATTACTGAATATGCATTCATTCATTTTCTGTACCTGGAAACTCTGGGTGCATGGCAGCAGAGCACCAGTCCATCACAGGGCATCTAACACTCAGACATGTGGACAATGTCACAAGAAAAAACAGGCAGCTCGAATCTGATCAGACCAAGATTGTTTGAAGTTTGAATTAACCACAAGAAACTTCACTGAATGAAATGTGGGTGGTTGTGAATCTGATTAAAATCTGATCTCTGAACATGTGACTCAGTTTGGCCAATCAGATTGAACAAAGCCAAAGAGCATAACCATCTCATGCTGTGGTTGGGCAGAACTGCCCTTCCTTTATCCCCATCACGTTATTCTTTCCGATTTTAACGTCTGTTTGCTAACGTACATAAAGTCAGTTGGTGTTCTTCTCCAAGCGTGTTGAACTCCAAGAATGTTCCAAGAGCTCTTTGCCAAAGAAGCACACATCTCAACAGGAACCTGCTGCCTTTACTCTCCCTCTAGATAGTGGCTGGAACTGGGAATGACTAAGGATTAGGAAGACATTTAAGGAGGGAGCTTTCCTTGCCTCACCTCAGTGGTTTCATCTGCGTAATCAGCACACGTCTGACGTCTTGTGTCCTTCTCAAACCTATCAGGCTTCTCTCCACGCCGTCAGATCCATATCACCTTGGCCCTGCTATGCCCTGGACGTGGTGCTGGCAGACAACTCCTTTAAAGCAATATCGACTCTCCGTCCACATTTAATTTTCCCAATCCTGCTTCCAATAATAATGCAGGTATTGATTATACGGTGAAACTCGAGAAAGAGGAAAAAAAGAAGTCCATGTGTTACATGTTTATTAAAGGAGTGTAGATAAACACGGCATTAGAAAACCAGGTCTGGCCGCCATCCTGGACTGCTTAATATGAAGGAGACGCCTCCCCCTCGCCCAGTGTGTAGTTACCCGAGTTCTCTAATAGGACTTTTTGATCTGGCGGCGTCTGTCAGGAATACTAAGTCGCCCATCTGGCCAAAAGGAAATTACATTTCCATTTCATATTCATTTTCTGTGGCCCTGCACCTCTCGGCCTCGGTGCTCTGATGCGGTGTGAAATAGTCTCTCGAACCGTCGGCCTCAGTAATGAACAAGGAGGCAAGAGCGAAGGTCACGGCGCCGCCGTAATTCCTCCAAATTCATTGTGTTGAGGCCGTAATGAGAGACAGGCCTCTCCCTCTCTCTCTTTCTCTTTCTCTCTCTGAATCTGGAATATTCTTCTGCTCTTTGCGTGAGGGAGTGGGAGGGGGTGTGAGGAGCTCTTTCATTCTCTGACAAGACAAATCGTTTAACACACTACAGAGGATCATGACACCTTGTGCTAGCACTTTGTTGACTCCCATTACCTTGCATCTTCTCAGAATGGCAGCCCACCTTCCCCTTCCCTTCAGTGGGGAACAGGAGCACACGGTAATACAGTGAACCCATTCAAATCAATGATTTTGTACCCTAGGTTTGGTGCAGCGGGCTCAGCGACTGAAGAGAATAAATTAAATGCACATCCCTTGACCAGCTCCTCAAATGTACCACAGTAAACCCAGAAAAAAAATAACAACCTGGTGTTACCCTGTCGTATTGTGATTCTGTGATTATATGGTGCTTTTCCACTGCAGAGTACCTACTCTACTTTGCTATGTTCACTGTTTAGTCCCTGTTTTTTCCCCATCTGGTGATGCCTCAAAACCCAGTCACTAACAGGAACAGTGGGCTTTGGAAACCACAACAACGGCGGTGGTAACGTTAAGCGGTGTTTACTCATGGTGTATCGGCGTGTTGTTGTTGTTTGGGACTGAACACAGCTCCGCCATCAGTTCAGACAGATCAGTAGAGTTTGTTCCTTCCTTGTTGCAGCGTCCAGCTCTCGCTGGATTCTTTCGTCAGCCACCGATCCAAGGAGCGTTTGAACCTCTTCAAAAGACCACGGCGTAATTTTACGAGCTGCCGTCGTGAGTCGGATAAAAACAAACGTGATCTCTGCTGCAGCTGGAGATTTTACAGATGGAGAGTTGGTGCTGGTCGTCTGCATTGCGTGGCGTAGAGTGATGACTCTCTCTGGACAATCAGCGCTCTGCAAGGTTTACACACCATGGTTTAGTCCCTACTCAGCTCACTCTGAACCACGAAAGAACAGCCACTAAACAAGAATGAGCATCTATTAGGCAGGTCAGGACACTGGTAAATGACAGGGAAACCCATGTTCTTGTCAGAATGATCTAAGTTAGAACACCTTAAATAGGGATTGCTCTGTGTAAGTAATACAATGTTTTACTGTGGATGGATTCACTGATCATGAGGGTGTCTACAAATCTTTGGGGTATGTACAGATGCTGGTCGTCTTCGCTCGCTGCCGTTTTGAGCAGGTGTTTGTTTATTTCTGGAGGGTGGAGTTATTTGGAAGAACACATGTTGAGGTTTGTCTTTGCCTTGAGCACCATTTTTCCTGAGCTGATTGTCTGTGCTGTACAGAGCTGTGGGCCTGGGTGGGTTTTTTTCTGCTCTCAGCCTCCTGTCACACTGCTTAAATAAGAGTCCCTTCTGTCTAAGAGCCCCAAGTCCTGCTGTTCAGCACACACACCTTGCACAACTTTCACAAGAAAAGAAAACACCCTCATGTAGAACAGCATGGAGATGAAGCCTCTACGAGTACAGTTCTATTGCTCCAAACTTGTTCATCTTTGGCTCAGGAGACTCAAAGAGAGTGGCCAAAGGAGAAACAGCATCAGACAGAACAGAGACGTGAAAGACTTGGGTCCAGATCAAAATGCTTACTTGGGTATGAGTCGTTTATGAGCACTTGTGAGAAATGATGGAGCTCTGGCTTTACTTCGGCTGCAGATAAAAAAGAAGTGTTATTATCTCAGCACTGAGCCCAGCCTGAGACGTCACTGAGACATCCACTCAGACACAGGGGGCGTTCTTGGGCTCTCCCTCAATAGAAAAAAATATACAATCTCTGTCTCTCCTTTTGAGCTCAGTGTCAAGACACTAATGATATATAAATGAGACACTACTAAGGGGTAATTTTCGAGATATTAAGGTGGAACTACAGAGATAATAAGCAAATACATAAATGTTAAGGAATTCCAGAAATGTTAAGGAGGCACTGAAAGGGACAACAGGAATTTGAAGAGGGTTCTACATAGATTTTAAGGTGGAACAATAGAGATAATCAGCTGCAACTTCAGAGAGTTTAAAGTGGAACTACAGCTGTATTAAAGATATATTACAAAGCTATTAAAGTCCTACAAAATTTATGACATCCGTGTCCTTCTCGCTTTTTAAATGGCTGGTACTTCCATACAGACGAGCCCCCGCTGCCTCTGAAGTGTGAGGCTGTGTTGGTTTAGTGACTCCAGGGCTTACCCCCGGCTCGCTCAATCGATGAAGCTAATTAATGCTCTCTTAATTCTGTTTGCAGTCAGGGCAGAAGCCATTAGCGCTGATGTACAGTGTCTGGAGCGGTGGCATCCCGGGCCACACCTCGTTCGTTCCAGCGACTCGGCTTCGCATGTGTCCTCAGTCCATCCTGATTAAGGGATAACTAACTGGAAAGCCTCCCTGAGGCAGGCAAGTACCGGTGCAGTAATTGGGACAGATTTTGTTACTATGGCGATGGGTCCAGGAAGGATCTGTTTTATGTCAGAGCCGGCTATGACTCCGGCTGTGTGCAGTAGCAGGGGGTGGGGGGCAGGAAAACGAGTCGATATCAGGGACAGAGAGAGTGTGCCGTGAGCATGGGGTTGACTGCTCATGGCCCACAAATGGGCTTCTTCAAAGCTGCAGACCCTGAGCTGGAGGCAACCCTGAGAAACACGGATCGTGCTGTTACCAATTATCCTCTCGCTGCCCTGACAGAAGCTACATCTCAATGCGTCTACATGTGTTTAAGAGCGATTTGGAGAGATGTGTCAGAATGGCGTCAGCATGCTGTTCCTCTTCTCTAGACCCAGAGAGAGAGAGAATAAAATGGCTCTAGGCTATGCCACCTTTCTGAGCTGTGACTCTAGATTTGAACTTACCTGCAGTACCTTTCCCAGGCACCAGAGGGCATTCTCTGCCCTCCATAACTCATCACTCATCTTCCCTATTGACACAAACTCCACTTCTTCTGCACTTTTCTGCCTCCTTTCGCGTCAGGAACATGCAGTTCTTTAGGCACATCGCTCCTCACAACCACGTATCCCTGTGTTTGCGACTCGTGGCATATCGAGATTGACTGGGGATGACAGACTTCACAACAGCTGGCTCCCGCTCTGGGAGTCGAAGGGAAATTAGATTAGGCTCTTGAATTGCTGGAGATGGCTTGTAATGCGCTGTGCATGGAAGAGAAATACTTCCGCTCTTTGTAGTTTGCAGTGTTAGTCATAGACACACGCAGCTGTTCCGAGCCGACTGCCAGCTTTGGCAATTTCCAAAGAGCGAGCGCTCGAGAAAAGTCGCTGGTGATGTTAAATGAAGGCAAATGAACGGGAATGCGCTTTAGCTTGCCGGAAATTAGAAGGAATGCCTCGCTTCCAGAGCCTTAAAATGTTTATCATGGGCGTGGATGTTAAGAAGTTACAGTGCAGTAGCAGCAGCAGGGAATTAGCATTCGTGCTAGTATCGTTGACAGATGTTTGCAAATGCAGCAGAGTGAAAATCTCTCCAACACCAACAGCGAGACACGCTTGTCAACCCCGAGGAGATGTGAGAAAGTTCTCCAGCACGCTTCCACACCAGGAGTTTATAGCAGGAATACAGGCAAGTTGTGCCCCACACAACAGCAGGGGATGGCGGCTTTGTTTACCGCCGCCGAGGTGAGAGGTTTCCGGGCGTGGGTCACGCACCCTCAGGCTGCCTTCTGGCTGGCGAAAGACGGGGGTCATGTTTGCTAATAAAAGAGCTGGCAGCCTCGGAATGGGAGTGACATTCGGCACCAAAGCTGTCCACCGCTCACTGCCAGGACACTGGGGAGACGAGCTGCAGGAGCAAGAGGAGCTAAAAAAATGAGGGACCGCTGGCCTGTCCATGCTGCCCTGCAGCAATCTGGCTCCAGGCCTGGATCAGAGCAGGCGTGGAGCCGCTGATAGAAACAGCCAGGGAGGAAAATGCATGGCAGGGAACAAAGAAGCAATTGGAAAGGATTTGATGGGATTTAGGTGACGGAGTTATCACGCCTTTTAGGGAACGCTCTCCTCCCTTCAAAGAGCTGCCGGAGAGGGAGAGCGGAGAGGGGGCTAGTGGGGCATTCAAATCCGCGATATGATTTGACGATCTGTCTCCACTTGTGAAAAGAGACGGGGGTGGGGTGGGGGGGTAATTGAAACGTTTGGTGAGAGTTTCCCACTTCTGGAGAGAGAGAGAAAGAGAGAGAGAGAGAGAGAGAGAGAGATCAAGCCTCTGAGAAGAGGTGGAGAAGGGGGGTGGGGGGGGGTTGTGGTGGAATTACAGAGCGTGGAACGTCACCTGTGAGCCATTGGATGATAAATATCGTCTGGCTCCAGAAAGCCGCTGGCGACAAGAGCCAGCCTCGAGAACGGGGACAAAAGAAGAGTGTAGCTCCAAGCTGGCCCTAACACACACATACACACACACACACACACACACACACACACACACACACACGCACACAACCACAACATGCAGAGGAAAACATTGCTTGGTGATATTAAGAAGGACAATACAGAGACAATAGTGAGACTCTTCAGAGATGTTAAGGTGGGACTACAGTGATAATAAGGACAAACAACAGAGATCTTAATGAGACACTACATAAAAATTAAGGAGAGGCTACGGAGACCTTAAGGAGACACTACTGGGATATTAGCGTGGAACTACATATACATTAAGGATAAACAATATGGACCTTAAGGAGACACTACAGAAATATTAAGGCGACAACACAGAGAAAGTATGGAGACACTACAGAGAAATTAAGGAGAAACTACAAAGAAATTAAGAAGACCCTGCAAAGATATTAAGGAGACCCTACAGAGATATTAAGGAGATACTTCAGAGATTTTAAGAAGACTCTACAAAAATATTAAGGAGACACTACAGATATATTGAGGAGACACTTTATAAAAAATCAGAAACTTCAGAAATATTAAAGAGAAACTTAAGAGATATTAAAGAGGAACTACAGGGATATTAATGATACTATAAATATTTTGAGGTGGGACTACAGATATGTCAGTGAGACACTACAGATATATTAAGGAGACATCACAGAGACCTTAACGAGACAACAGAGAAATTAAGGAGACACTACATTGATATTAGGGAGACACTACAGAGAAATTAAGGAGACACTACAGAGAAATTAAGGAGAACCTACAAAGAAATTAAGAAGACCCTACAGAGATATTAAGAAGACCCTACAGAGATATTAAGGAGAGACTACAGAGAAATTAAGGAGACCCTACAGAGATATTAAGGAGATACTACAGAGAAATTAAGGAGACACTACAGAGAAATTAAGAAGACACTATGTAGATATTAAGGAGACACCACAGAGACCTTAAGGAGACACTACAGAGAAATTAAAGAGACACCACAGAGAAATTAAGGAGACCCTACAGAGATATTAAGGAGATACTTAAGAGATTTTAAGAAGACACTACACAAAATATTAAGGAGACACTACAGGGATACTGAGGAGACGCTTCAGAGAACTTAAGAAGACACCACAGAGATATTAAGGAGACACTACAGAGATTTTTAGGAGACACTTTATAAAAATTGAGAAACTTCAGAAATATTAAAGACAAACTTAAGAGATATTAAGGAAGAACTACAGGGATATTAATGAGACTATAAATAATTTGAGATGGAACTACAGAGATGTCAGTGAGACACTACAGATATAATCATGAGACTACAGGGATCTTAAGGGGAACTACAGAGTTATTTAGATTCCCTTTTATTTTCTTTCTTCACTACAGACACATATCCAAACACAGCAGAGAGAAGAAGTGATGAAAATGAAAGTCCGGCAGTGGTGGTTCCTGTGGGCCGGTGGATCAGGAGACGAGCAGATACGGCTGCTCTGCGACTTTCACTCAAAGCCTTTTCTCACATCACTCCATCGATCTTTCCCAGGCTTCTGCCTCATGCTGTGTGCTTCCTCAGCAGGAAGGGCAGCCTGGAGGAGTGGGAAAGCCTTTGTTTCTTTCTCCATCTCTTTTCAGCCCTTCCAACGAGTCCAGCCCTGGGGCCTAGGCTCATCCACTGCTCCAAACAAGCATCCTCAGAACCTGAACACGGACCGGGGGCTTTAGAGAGATCCAGCTGGAACCGGTTGAGAAGGCTCTGTGTAGTGTGTATGATGGATTTGACACCTGCTTGTCACGTCTGAAACGGAAGATATAAGTTAGATGCACTAACAGCCTACACTCCTCCTAGAAGGCTTTGGATGTTGGAACGTTGTTGTGATGATCTGATGGAAGCTTTGAGAGCATCGGTGAGATCAGTTGCTGGTGTTGAATGATTACTTCTTAATCCAAAAATCACCCCATCCCAAAGGCATTGGATGAAGTTCCATCACTCCAGAGTAATCCTGGTTTGGGGGGAGAGGTTTCTCTGCAAATATCTAAGATACGTGCTTTTCTAAGTCTGCGGTTCCCATTAGAGACAGGGTTTCGTGACGTCACTATATCTCCCTCTCTAGCTTGTTGTCTGTTCAGCCAATGGGGGAGCTGCTGTCCTGGTCTTCCAATAGGATGAGGTGTTCACCTGAAAGAGGTGGGACCTCCTGGATATAAAGCCCACCAAGTGGAACAGAAGGAGGGGAACAAGAAAGGGTAGATTTCTGCTTTTATGAGATTTGGATGTTGTTGCTAGCCTAGTTTAACAGTGGTTGCGGCTATTTTGTTTGATCTTTACTGTTGAGGTTACTTCATTACATTCTCTAGCTAGAGCTTGAGGCCTAGTTATGCTATGCTAATAGCCTAGCTTCACTTTTAATTATTGTTGCTGTTGAGGTTACATCATTACATTCTCTAGCTAGAGCTTGAGGCGTAGTTATGCTATGCTAATAGCTTAGCTTTAGCCTAGCTTCATATTAGCCATTTTGAAAACTGTTGATTGCTTTTCCCTCGTTAAAAATCTCTACCACCACTGCTGGTGTGGACAGGCAAGTACAGGTGCCTATACACTTCCATGTTAAGATCAACCCTGTATATATACACTGAGTAAGGGATGAGTGCCATATTTGTATCTTTGAGGTAGGTTAGTTTTATTTGTTATGGAATTTGTTTTTGTTTTTCTTTTCTTTGGCACCATCCACAGTCCATCCAGAAGTGGTTGGATTGTTCATTGTCTTCTACTTTACACTTCACTTCTATAACTACATTTGCAGTATTTTTGCTTCAGATAAAAGTTGAAAAGGGCACTCTATTGTGTGTTTCACTCACTTCCACATTGCACCAAACACTCATGTTATACCCATCCGTTGATGCCCTAGACGCCATCATACAAACGAAAGGGTGGGGTGTAACAGAGTCGAGCTGATCCCAGGCAGTGGAAAAGCACCAAATGTGTTCAAGAGAGCATGAGTGTGTGTGTATGCTATTGTCCTCCATTACCTTAAACTTGGAGTAAACAGAGACTCTACAGTACACTGATAGCCTAGCTATAATGTTTCACACGAAGCTAACAGAGTGCACTTAAACTATGATTGAGGCTAACGTTAGGATGAACAGCATAAACGGAGCTCAAAATAAGGTAAAACTAAAGTTAGAATGCAAATAGCATGAGTTAGCATGTACAAGCAGACATTTAACAGATGGTTACTTTGACCTTGCTCTTCCTGGAGTGAGAACAGAAATGAGGGGTCCTAATGGGCTTCACCAGGTGGCCAATTAACTGCCTGCCCAAAAAACAAAAGCAAAACAGTAATCACCCAAATATACACCAATCAACCATGGCATTATTTCCACCTCCTCGTTACTACATTCACGGCCCATCCTCTCAGCTCCACAATTACAGACTCTACTCCACTTGTAGCTCTGCATACTTTGTTAGCCTCTTAGCACTGTTTTTCAACGCTCAGGACCCCCACAGAGCAGGTGTGATTTGTTGGTGGATCAATTTCAGCGCTACACTGACATGGTGGTGATGTGTGTGTGTTACTGATACGAGTGGATCAGACACAGCAGGGATGCTTGAGATTCTGGATCACCTCCTGAAACACAGTCAGGGTGTGACCCCAATATCTGGCTAAACCTGCCCCTGCGGTCACTCCTGTCCTCCTGATGATCCCCATCTTTAATAAACCGGCTCGGTCACTCCCTCTAGTCTCCTCTTGTAATGAAAGCTGCTGTGTTGGAGGGGACCCACTCATTCATTGTTTCTAGTTTGTCTTGTCCTGTTTTTCCACGGTCACTGACGTTAAGACAGAACAGCTTGAGCTGAATGATTTGATGGAGGCTGCGTCTGCGCAGTACTCAGGTTCTGAGAGCGAGCGGAGCGCACTGAAGAGCTGTTATTATTAATTAGATTTTAATATGGAGCGAGCGGAACAGTGATGATAATGGCTTTGTGTTGTGTATGAAGAATCATGCTTCACTTCCCTTTCTCTCTCACTCACTTTCCCTCTCTCACGCTTTGTCGAACTCACTTTCCCCCTCTCTCTCTCTCTCACTCTTCCTTTTTTATTATTCTTTATCTCTCTTGCTTTCTCTGTCTCTCTCAATTTTGCTTTCTTTCTCTTTCTCCTTTTCTCTCTCTCTCTCTTGGTTTTTGTCTCCCTCTTTGTCTGCCCTTCTCTTGCGCTCTCTCTCTCTCTCTCTCTCTCTCTCGCTTTTTTATTATTCTTTATCTCTCTTGCTTTCTCTCTGTCTCTCTCAATTTTGCTTTTTTTTATCTTTCTCCGTTTTCTCTCTCTCTTGGTTTCTGTCTCCCTGTTTATCTCTCCTTCTCTTGCGCACTCTCTCTCTCTCTCTCTCTCTCTCTCTCTCTCATTTTGCATCTCTCTCAATGCCCTCCTCTCTTACTCCCACCTCTTTCTCCCTCACTCTCTCTCTCTCGCTCTTGCTTTTTTATTATTCTTTATCTCTCTTGCTTTCTCTCTGTCTCTCTCAATTTTGCTTTTTTTCTCTTTCTCCTTTTCTCTCTCTCTCTCTCATTCTGCATCTCTCTCAATGCCCTTCACTCTTCCTCCTCTCTTACTCTCCCACCCCTCTCTCTTTCTCTCTCTCTCTGCATCTCTCTCAATGCCCTTTGCTTTTCCTCCTCTTTTACTTCCCTCTCTCTCTCTCTCTCACTCTTTGTATAAACGCTTGCTTGTCATTCACGTATGCACTTACGCAGCCTGAAAGGGGGAAGCGAAAGACAAATACCTCATGTATGCCACCGTTTGTCCTGCAACGCAGCGAGCCGCAGAATCAAACAGAGGGATCAGAGCTCACTGTTTGCTCGTCTGTTTAAGTCTGTGAGCGTTTCTCTCTCCAGCGCTGCACTTCTGTTTGTGCAGGAGGATAAAGAAATGTAGCTGCATAAATGCAGGCTGTTCTTTGCGCAGACTTTGGAGAGGGTGGCTTTTGAGGGAGAGGGTTGAAGACTGGACCTTTGCTTCCTCCTTCCTTCACATGAATCTGCAGCTGAAGAAGCATCACTGGAGCTCAGCACGCTTGGAGGAGAACACTAACCTCCCAATCCTGTTAAATCTCTGCTGACAGATGCCCATTCCCGTCAAAGCCAGACTAGATTACTAGGTTACTGAGATGTGGAACAGTGGAACTGTGTTCTCTCGAGTGATGGAGCTCCATCCAGGACTTCTGGACTTTGTGGTCCAGACCTAATAATCCACCAAGCCCAGATTGCTACCCTTCATCTCAGATGAAATGTTGGATGAGCAGGTGTCCACGCTGTGTTTATAAAGGGGCCTTGAGCTACAGCAGCAGCTGCGTGAGAATCTCAGGAATCAGAGAGATGCGTGCGTGGCTTTGAGCTGGAATCACAGGAGCCGTAAACGAGGTGAAGGGATTTCTGGGAGGAACGGCGCTGTAGGATGAATTATTGACAACAGTACAATCTTTCATCTCGCTGTAATCACCAGCGCGGATTTTGTTTATCCTCCTTAAGTAACATCTGCTGCAGCGACGCGCTTTAATGAAACCTGATTTGTTTCCGTGTAATTGAGACGAATCCACAGCCGGCCTGTAGCCAGACGCACGCAGGGGGAAAAACGGCCTGCTTTTCTGCTCATGGCTCAAATCTATTTTGAGGGAACAATTTGCACTTGGAAATTTCTTCATTTTTCTTTTAAAGCTTTCCCACCATTTACCAGCCGTTCCCTTGTTTTCCTTTAGAGTCAAACTGTAATGAAGGCGTTGTTTGTTACTGGTTCTAGTCCTAGATCCATTCTCAGTCATGCATTTGAGGAACCTTTACTCACAGTGAAGTGAATTCTTCGTCCTGTAAAACTCTTCTGATGTCTCCTCCCTCAAAATCCACGGCTGAAGCCCCCCCCCCCACCCACTGTTTATTTGTTGCACTGCTGCACAACGATGATAAAAACATGCTTGTTGTTTGTTTGTTTGTTTTTGTACACCGTGTGAGAAAGTTCAGAATTAATAATTTCATATAAAACAACGAGCTGTAAAAACATCTGAGAAAATCAGGGAACCCATGAAAACATATGAAATTTATATTAAGCTAAAGATGTAAAAAGTAAATCTAAAATGTTGTAAATCCCAGAGGAAAAGGTTTATTGCTCATAGGTTGCTCTGTAATGGCTCAGGAGACAAAGAAAAAGAATAAGACAAAATAGATAGAGAAATGGGACACGAGAGTGAGAGAAAGGAAAAAGGAGGAAACAATTGGATCTCATCTGGAAAATCTGAGCAGAGTTTGTGACTTATATCTCCATTAAAACTCAAGAGGAAACTCCAGAGACATTAATGAGATCTCGTTTCTTAACTTTTCTTTCCTCTAGGACCCCCAATGCAGGTTTTTTAGTTTTATTGTCCCCTGCCCTTCTGGGGCCCTGGGATTCTTCTCATTTCTGTTTAGGGCTCATTTCTGGTTTGGAGCATCTTAGTTTCGCAGATTCTCTTCCTCGTGAATGAAATAACAGTTAAAAAGCGTTTTAAAAGGAGGGTTCAGCAGCAGTGGTCTAATGTGATTGTACTAATTAAAAGATGCACCATCTGTCCAAGCAGGAGGAAACGAGCTGATTCTGGATCTAATTTTATCTCGCCGTCATCTAACAAGACGATGGGAGCTTGCTTTCGGAGCTGAAGGAGGAGAGGGAACGGCGTTCCATAAGAGAATGTCAGAAATAATTTGCATCTTGTGAAAGACTGACAGGGCTGCGGCCCACTCTCCGACCCAACGCTTCTCCGTCAATGAGGGCCTTTCACTCGCTCTGATACAGTGATGGAGGACTTCAGATGAGAAAAGAAGCACCTTTTGGTTGTCTGTGATTGCTTTTTTTGGACACATTTTCACTGTAATTACAGGGGGACGGAGAGACCACACTTCCTGAGGAGCTTTAGATTACACTCACGGACATCAGGGAGCATCTCGGTCAGCTTCGGTGGGCTCAAGTTTGGACTTGTTTACCTGCACTCCAGAGCACCTTACAATGCTAATCATGCTACAGAAAGAGGCTGCTGCAGTTCAGGGAGCTGTGCCTAGTGTGTTAGCATGGTGTTAGCATGGTGTTGCTGCCAGAGCTGGGATGTGAACCCCAGTCCGCAGTGTGAAGGTCAATGTTGTTATAGGCTCCCGTAACCAACCTCACAGAAAAACAAAATACGACGCATTTTACAAGTACTCCTCCATGTCAGGAAACTCACAGGTGTTTGAGCATATGCAGGATTACCTCATTTGCATATTATTTACATAAAACATACACACTTTCATGCAGATGTTTAAACAGTGAGCCAATAAATGGAAACAATTCAGCAGCTCATGAACCAATGGTTGTCCTCAGACAGAATTTAGGGGTTTTAAGGCAGGAGCGCACCCTGTCACACACTCTCTTTCTCTCTCTCTCTCTCACTCACTCACACACACACACTGTAGACAATGTCACACACTCACCCAGTCACTCACACACACACACACACACACACACTGTAGATAATGTCACATACTCACCCAGTCACTCACACACATACACACACTGTAGATAATGTCACATACTCACTCAGTCACTCTCTCACACACACACACACACACACACACACACACACACACTGTAGATAATGTCACACACTCACCCAGTCACTCACTCTCACACACACACACACACTGTAGACAATGTCTCACACTCACCCAGTCACTCACTCACACACACACACACACTGTAGACAATGTCTCACACTCACCCAGTCACTCACACACACACACACACAGATCTGTGGACAATGTCAAACACAGACACACACAGACACACCCTGTAGATAATGTGACACATTCACCCAGTCACTCACTCACACACACACACACAGTAGATAATGTCACACACACACACACACCCTGTAGATAACGTCACACACTCACACAATCACTCACACACACACTGGTGGACAATGTCACAGACTCCACCTACCAGTAAGTGTTTGTAATGTGGGAGGAAACCGGAGCACCTGAAGGCGACCCACACCGACACAGGGAGAACACACCACACTCTCATAGACAGTGATGTGAGGAGAGAATCAAACCCAGAACCCTGAGACCTAGCAGCTGTAATAAACTGTGAAAATAAACTGTTAAACTCTTTCCAAACCTAACTGTGATGAAAGCTGTGGAAACACAGACATTTAAAGTTGCATTATATGTAAGTTATTGTTATTATTGTAATTATTAATATTATTACTGCGCTAGCTCTCTATCTGAACTGAACATGACGTTCCTGAGGGACTTGGAAAATAAATAAAGAAATAAATTAAAAAAAGCCTCAGGTTTGGACTCCACTCACTCAAAGGAGATAAACACACCTCCTAAGCGTCATAAAAACACAATCAAAGCAAACAAACAGACAAACAAAGCCCTGTTTCCCAGCTGAAAACAGAGGGGGGAAAGAGGGAGACCGGCTCAGAAGGCCATGACTTCAAACTGCTTGACTTTGCGGGAAAATAAAAGCTCACTTATCTGTTCCTTCACATGAAGTGGGCATAAGATGCTTTGGGAGTTTGCTTCTTAGCACTCTGTGGCAGCTAATGGATAATGTGTTTATTTCTCTGTTTAAAAAAGGGCTCTGCTAAAAGCAAATCCTCCAGTCCACGCTAAAGACAGCACTCTGCTTTGCTTGTGAAACTTGAGTTTGTTGGAGCCAGCTATTCAACAGCTTCTGGGTTTAATAAGCTTGGTCTTGTCATAGTTACACAAAGTTAAAACCAAAGTCTGTTCATTTTTACACTATACAGTGGAACCTCTACCTACGAACTTGATCCGTTCCGTGACCCGGTTCGTAAGTGGAAAAGTTGGTTTCTCAAGTCAATTTTCTCTATTTGAAATAATGGAAAAGCAATCACCCCCGAAAGTCACCCTTTTGAACTGATATGTGTTTACAACACTCTCAAATTAGTAAAAAATGTAGCATGTAGCACATGTAGCGTTACTAAAAATAAAAGAGAAATACAGTGGAAACAGTAATAAAAAATAAATAATAAAGTTGTAAGTGGTTACACATCGCTACCTTGAAGACGAGACGACTGGCTGGAGAAGTAACACAGACACTGGCTGTATGACGGGAGGTGGGGGGGTGGGGTGGAATAACGGAGAGTAGGCGGTGAATGTGGGGAGACGAAGCGTAGATACGGCTTAACTTAGCACGAATTTAGATGTCTGCTATTTACACTAATGCTAAATTGCTAAAGCTACAATGTGCTAATCTTAAAAGCTCACTCAAATCTGGGCGCTGGGAGACTCGCCTATTGGGGTCAGTGGCCATTTCCAACCGCCGACTCCGCGGAGGCTCGGGTTCGTTTCTAGAGTGATGTTTCATTGGTGGAGGCAAAAAATATTCAAATGCCCAGTTCGTATCTTGGAAAGTTCGTTAGTATAGGCGTTCGTTAGTAGAGGTTCCACTGTATTGCCAAAAGTATTTGTTCGGCTGCCTTTGCATGCATATGAACTTGAGTGCCATTCTTAATCACATCCTATAACAGCTTCAACTCTTCTGGGAAGGCTTTAGATAAAGTTTAGTAGTGTGTTAATAGGAATCTGTTACCATTCTTCCAGAAGCACCCTTGTGAGGTCAAACACTGATGTTGGACGAGGCCTGGCTCACAATCTCCACTCATCCCAATTCATCCCAAAAGTGTTTTATTGAGTTGAGGTCAGGACTCTGTGCAGGCCGGTCAAGTTCTTCCACATCAAACTTGCTCATTCATCTCTTTATGGACCTTGCTTTGTGCACTGGTGCACAGTCAATTTGGAACAGGAAGAAGCCGTCCCCAAACTGTTCCCACAACAATTTTGGAAGCATGAAATTATCCAAAATCTCTTGGTACTGTGAACCATTAAGGGCTTCTTTCACTGAACCTAAAGGTCTGAACTCCTGAAACACAACCCCACACTATAATCCCCCTCCACCAAACATTACACTTGACACAATGCAGTCAGACGAGTCCCGTTCTCCTGACAACCGCCAAACCTCCAATTGGAGAAGTGTGATTTGTCACTCAATAGAATATGTCTCCACTGCTCTAGAGTCCAGTGGCAGCATGCTTTACACTGCATCCGACACCCTGCGTTGTGGTTGGTGATATAAGGCTTAGATGCAGCTTCTCACTATGAAAACCTATGCTCTCTATGCACTTTATATGAGTTAATCTGAAGGTTTGTAACTGAAAAGTTGCCAATTCGATCCCCAGAGCCAGCAGGGTATTACTGAAGTGCCCAACCGCTCCCCGGGTGCCGTGGCTAGGGCCTGTGTAGCATGTGTGCTCACTGCCCCCTAGTGTTCACTGGTGTGTTTCATTGTCCAAGCTGAGTTAAATGAAGAGAACAAATTCCTCTGTGTTCGAGAACAGTGGCCAAAAAAGTGATTCTAATTCTAATGATTCAGTACCCAACCCACACAGCAATGCATGTTTGGCCCAAATACGGCAAATCTGCAGTTTATTTATGGCCTTGAATGATGGCATTGTCTAAGAGTGGGTCTAGCTGCCTCAAATCAGCCAAAGGTCCTCATTAAAAGGGCCAGATATCAGGTTGAGGCTCTGGTCAAACACACAGCCTCTGACTTTTCCCAGAGTCTTCACTAGGGTGCTAGGAGGATAAAGCTTACGTAAAGTCCGGGACAAATGTATGTTTACGTTCACACATACAGCTCCTCCATTTAAACTCCAGAACATTTCTAGGTTACAGTGCATGTGTAAAAAGGGCTTAGGTGTGGTTCACACAGGGAAAGATCTTGTGGGGTAACTCTTTTTGCTGTTATGCTGCTAGCCAGAAATGCAAGAAAATACTAAACCACTTCCAGAACAAGTGGAAAAGCATAAGATTTGGTGGCCACTATATGTTCAGACAGTTTTGCACATGAACTGCATATTGTTTCTCTGTTCATGGATAGACCAGGTTTTAAGGTGACGCTGATGGAGTTTATTAGACTCTTTGAGAGCCTATTAGACTTTGATTGGTCATCTTGGTGATATTGCTCGTTTTGGATATTTCACATTAGCGATGTTGTGCTTTCTGGTGAGGGACTCTGAATGTTTTTATATAATTGTTTTGCTCCAGACCGAATCCCCAGAGACACACAAGGTCTTGGAGTTAAAGAGAATTGAGGGGAAATACAAAAGTATAATTCAGCCTAGAGAGTCTTCCGAAGAAAAAGAAGCACAAGAGATGGTAGAGGAAGTGGAGCTGGATCCAAGTGGGACTTCTTAGATTGTAGACTATTTGAGCTTCAAGTTTCTTCTTCTTCTCAATTTATTAATTTATTAATTTATTTATTTGTGGAATAATTGTTTACTGAAGAGCTGTTCATGTTCAAAGTGTTTATTGAAAAGTTGATATATTGAAGAGTTTATTTGTTTATTGAAGAGATTATTTAATGAAGAGTTTATTGAAGGGTTTGTTTTGTTAGGTACAAGTGTTTATCGAAGAGTTGTTTATTTCAGGTTTATTGAAGAGCTTTTAAGCAGGTACTTGTCTGTAGTTAGTTTCACCAAAACTCCATTAACAGCTTTGCCTGTAGGAAATGAAATATGTATTAATACATTTCTTATTTTTATTTTGAGATTTATTTCCATCTTGTTTAATTGTTTACATAAGGCACATAACTGAGTCTTTTGGGCTCTGGAGTGGGCTTGGGTACAGTGTAAACACATTAGTGACATGGCACGTTTTGGTAAAATAACCCTAACTAAGGTCAAACCTCTAAGTGAAATCTATGTTCACACTCAGGGTTGATCCACTTTGGTGATGTTGTGGTAACACTCTACCCTTACTTGGGCTAAAATGGGTTATTTTGGAAGACACTGCAGGTGTGTCAACCGTTCTCCATCATGAACCCATGTTGGGTTTTGGGTCAAGAAGCGTCAAAAATCCTATATTATGTACAAACCTATTCCCTTACTGGGCCAAAGAGATATAAGACACTTTTTTAATGTCTGAAGTCACCGGACCTTACAAAGAATCACCAAATATCACCAAAGCAACCTCCACTCTTCACTCTTCATTACCATTGCCCTAATGGTTGAGAAGAGTACTGCAGAAATGTAAAAAAGGATTATTCACACACTGTAACAGGTAGGTGAGCTGTTTCAAGTCAGAATGAAATTAGGGTGGGGCCTCATTCACATAATTGGGGTGTGACCACTGATAACCTCAGTCTCAGAGAAAGAATGAGCACAACTCTGTTCCAAGTTTTCAAGACCATTTTGAAAGACATACTTATCTCTATAGGAAATGTGGGCATTTAGTTTATAGCTAGGATTGGGGGCAGGGTTAGAGTTGACGTAAAAACAGTTCACACTGGGAAAACTTCTGGAATTCTTATGTACAAACACAAAGGGTGAGCTATATTTTTATTATTTTATTTTATCGTTGTTTTATTCAAAGAAGTAACTAACTCACAGTGAGACCAGGCTGTTTCATGAGGTATCGTGGGTTGGAAGGTTGACGGGCAGGTGACCCATTCGGTCCTTTTATTCGTCCTAATTAAATGACTGGATAGATCTTATACAGTCTTTCATCTGTAGCAGGAAACGCTCTCTTTTCTTTTAGGTATCAGAACTATATTAAACACTCAAAGCAAATGTCATCACAGCCGTCTCTCAAAGAGCACAGGGAAGTGTTTTAAACTCTTAATCACAAAGAGCAAACTATGTCTGATTTGACCACATCTTTACAAATGAGTAAACACTTAGGAGCTAATTGGGAGTGGGCTTTGACTTTTAAGTGGTGCGGTGGTTTTAAACTGACCCAAAGAAACACGGGCGCTTTTATCTCTGTAACAGGGTCATGGATGTGATGTATAGAAACAAACAAACCGTGAACTTTAAGCAGATCTTCGTGGCGTGGAATGCTCCGAACTGAAGCTTGGTTTTCAGCTGGAGGTCAGGCCTGGTTCAGTCTCTCACACTCTCCAGTGTGAATCTGCTGGAACAGATTCAAAGCCTCCCCAGCGTTCTCTGAAACTAAAACAATCTGAAGCTCTCTCAGCTGACCCCAGGGCATCTTCCCTCCACTCACCACAGTTGCACTGAAGCGCTTAGGCCTGGGCGAGATGAGGATTGATAGGCCAGTGTGCCTGACTGTAATCTAAACCTGGGCCGTGCTGCAGAGTGGATTCACCAGAGACACAGAGCTGCAATCCCTGGAAAATGATGGAGGAAGTTTATTATAGTTTATTATTATATACTTTTTTAACCATTGTTTTTGTATTAAACTCTTGCAATGTATGTTAACCATTAACTTTCCTCAGTTTAATTAGGAACTCAACACATTGTCAGATAAGTATTAAGTTTACAAATATGTTTTAAAGTCTTTGATTGTGTAATCCATATTTTCTCCCAGGCATTAATTCTATGATAACTTTTACATAGCATTTATTTTTATTAAAGAAAAAATAAAATGAACAGGGCGGCACGGTGGTGCAGCAGGTAGTGTCTCAGTCACAGCTCCAGGGGCCTGGAGGTTGTGGGTTCGAGTCCCGCTCCTGGCGACTGTCTGTGAGGAGTGTGGTGTGTTCTCCCTGTGTCTGCGTGGGTTTCCTCCGGGTGACTGTCTGTGAGGAGTGTGGTGTGTTCTCCCTGTGTCTGCGTGGGTTTCCTCCGGGTGACTGTCTGTGAGGAGTGTGGTGTGTTCTCCCTGTGTCTGCGTGGGCTTCCTCCGGATGACTGTCTGTGAGGAGTGTGGTGTGTTCTCCCTGTGTCCGTGTGGGTTTCCTCCGGGTGACTGCCTGTGAGGAGTGTGGTGTGTTCTCCCTGTGTCCGTGTGGGTTTCCTCCAGGTGCTCCGGTTTCCTCCCACAGCCCAAAAGCACAGGTTGGTAGGTTGACTGGGGACTCAAAAGTGTTCGTAGGTGTCAGTGAATGTGTGTGTGTTGCCCTGTGAAGGACTGGCGCCCCCTCCAGTGTGTATTCCCGCCTTACACCCAATGATTCCAGGTAGGCTCTGGACCCACCACGACCCTGAACTGGATAAGGCTTACATATAATGAATGAATGAATGAATGTATTAATGAATAACAACAAATCCATGTGCATGCTTTTGTCCCAATGCTCCTTATAGAACACATAATGAATGCAGCAACCAGTAAATTAATCTCCCCGAAACTACTTTTTTTCAGTTATTGTTTTGTTGAATATGAAAATGATTGAATGTAGAATTACAATCATACATTACACAAAAATGTTTTAAAACTTATTTGTATACTTTCTCTCTCTCTCTCTCTCTCTGTGTGTGTGTGTGTGTGTGTGTGTGTGTGTGTGTGTGTGTGTGTGTGTGTGTTGATACCAATGAATGGCTTAGAAGCAGATGACTCAGTTTCCTTCCTCAGCAGAGTTAATAAAGAATCTGTACTTCTTCATCTCCTTCTTTATACTGTTTACATTTTGTTCTTTAATATAATGCTTCTTATGACTTGAAATGGTGAGGTTATGTTTAAACTGGGTTTAGTACAGGTCTGATACATCCTGGCCACTAGGTGTACAGTGTAATAGTTGCTTCATGATGTGAAGAAGATCCAGTGGAGAAAATGAATTTTGGCTTCTTTAGGTCTGGGGATGAAATGATAGAAAGTCTTCAGAAGTCGGTAGGGGACGAATATTAAAGTACATCAGTTGTGATCTTTTCAGGCTGAAGGGGAGTGGAGAGTTTCTCTCAGATAATCCTCTTGTATCTCAGCAGATCACGTCCAGTGGCCCTCCTTGGAGACTGAACGCTGGGTGTCTGTTAGGAGCTGGACTGTGGAAGTCCTTGCGTCGGCGGGTGGCTTGCAGTTTGCCCTGTTTCTGCTAACTTTTAAACTTCTGAGTCTGAGCAGTTAAACAGTATTGTCAGAGGCAAACTGCTCGGCCTGATAAATAATCTACATCTTGTGTGAATTAACCACAGTTCCGAGGTTAGTGGAGATGATGCAACTGGCCAGAAACCAGGCAAGCGTTGAATCTGTTTGTAGGACAAAGTGATGAAGCGTTGGAAGAAATGGCTGCTCTAAATCTGTGCTGAACATACACCAAACAGCCTAAAGTCTGCAGAAGCATTAAAACCACCTCCTTGTTTTATACTCACTGTCAATTTTACTAAATCCACTGACCATACAGGGGCACCTTATTGTACAATTACAGACTGTAGGCCATCTGTTGATCTACATAGTTTGCTAGCCCCCTTTCACCCTGTTCTTCAATGATCAGGACCCCCACAGGACCATGACCTTACTGTCCACTCTGTGAGACACTCCTCCCTCGTTGGTCCACCTTGTAGATGTAGAGTCAGAGACAGTAGCTCATCTGTCGCTGCACAGTGTGTGTCGCTCGTCCTCTAGTCCTTCATCAGTGACACAGGATACTGTTGGTGGACTATTGTCAGGCCAACAGTGACACTCCAGCATTCTAATCTATTCATACAAGCTCTACACTAACACCACTATATGATGTTCAGTGTTGACTGATGAGGCATTTTTCATTAAACACAGCATGGTATGGTACTAGTAATGAATTTAGACATCCATTGCTGTCATTTATCCTGATTCATCTTCCCGTGATTGGTCTATTCATGTGAACCAACATGGACCTGTCCTTGGTTCAGTTTGATCTGGACTGAGACCACCTCTCTTGTTCAGACCAAATTGTTGTCCTTTGCTCCAGACTGTGGTGTGAGGCACCTTTCACACCTATTAATGTTGGTATAGGTTTGTGTGAAAGCCCCCTGCGAATCTGGCCCTCGCTCTAGTTTCAGTACCATTTCAGTGGTACACACTCACATCCATGGCACTAGTTATAGTTTCAGTTGGCTATGACCATACCAGGCTCGCTAACATCACACTGTACACAGAAAAGCAGTGGGGCAAACTTCCCAGCCACACACAGGCCTTGCGGCTGTGTGGAGAAAGCGTTGACAGTCTGCTGCCGAGCCGCCGCAGCAATGATCCAACCCAAATAAAGCTGCTGAGGGGCTTTATTGACAAGAGCCACAAAAACAGCAAATTTTGAAAAGGATTCAAATGAGCCCAAAGACAAACAATCCTATTACTAGACCCAATGTGTCTGAATGAGGATGTGTAAATTAGAGCGCTCACTCGCTACAGTGGCTGTATCACTCTGTCGGAGTCATCAAAGCGGATAACGTTAGTCATACACCCGACATGGCTGTGGAATTAACTTAGAGACAGCTCAGAGGAGTCCAGAGCCTCCTTCCATTTGCCCAAACCATCTGAGCAAACTCCGCAGTGGATAAAAACAGCTAGCGCTCGCTCAGCTGGTCAATCTGTGAGTGAATTAGGCAGAGACAATATGTACCACTCAATGAAATAAACACAATTATTCTGGCATTTCGCTCGTGTCTGTATTTGCCCAGTGTTTTCCCCAGCGGTTGCTGCCGCCAGTTCCCGCCAGCTGCCATCACTCTGCGGTTCCACGGTGTCCAGAGGTTAGACTCTCTAAGCTGCATTGCGATTCACGGTGATAGCCTTCGTAACAGCCTTATGGCATTCTTGCGCCCACTTTCTGACATTCTTCATACATCTTTCCCCAAGTACAGAGACGATGTAAGTCAGAGCTATTCACCTTGTTCTGCCATGACTACTTTCAACAGCCTTTTTCCACCTTTGTGTTAGAATTTCCAGTAATTTAGTAATGTACAGAAGTGTGTGGATTAAATGCATGAAGGCCATGCTTTGTGTGTTTTATGTGCAGAATATAACGCAGAACTACTGTCACATTTAACACTAGAAACACAGAGAGCTGGGTGTTTCTTTACTCTGAGCTCTGTGTTGGCTGAGGTGTGGAAGGGAGGTCAGTGCGGTGCTCTGAGTGAGTGTCAAACCGGCGGTTCTCTGTACTCTGGTCTCTGTGGGTTAAAGAAGTGCAATGTATGTAGTGTTAAGGTGGAAATTCTAATTTTTTTCCGGTTCCTCCAGAGGTAGAAACGACGGTGGTTTGTTAGTGTTTTGCCTCACCATCTCCTCCCACTCCTTCTGTGTTTTCTCTCCATCTGAAGCAAAGCCAGCTCCACCTCCACCATGTAGCTGCAGCACTCTGTCAACTTTAACACCCACTGAATTTAGAGTCCAGAAAGTGTATGTATGTGTTTGTGTTTATTATCACTGTCTCACCATTAGTTCTAGCACAAAGTAAACACAGATAACCCTGCCCTTACTGTCATGCACGACAAGGTGAATCTGATTATACATCCGTAAGGTCCTGTTGCTAAACTGTCCTCTCAGTTAGGGTCCTGTGCTTGGTCACATTGGTCAAATGCTTCACATTGCTGCTCTTGATAAATACCCCACTCTGGAACCCTGAAAGTCCCACTGGTTTAGAACGGGATGCATGAAGAATGCTTCATACATCCATCTTCAAACACTCACTTTACTGCATTAGCTTTTCTCATTCTGGAGCAGGACACCTGTCCTCGCCCTCACGTCTCGCTCCCTCTTTAGTAAACCAGCCATGAAGAGTAAACACTCAATCTGACTGTCTCAGTTCATTGACGTATTAACTGTATTAACTGCACCTGCTGTCCCTGTTGCCAAGACTCAGTACCCCTTCTACCCTTCGGAGAAGATTTACACTAGATGTTGCAACACTTTTGTGAAGATCTGAAGTGCCGATGTTGGGGATTGAGCTCAGTATCAGAAACACCACTTCGGCTCTTTCCAAATGTATTGGATGGAGCTCCAGCACTGTGGAGAATGCAATCACAGTCTTCCATAGTCCAGTGCAGGGGGGCATTATACTCCTCTGGCCGATGCTTGGCATTGGGCATGTTGACTGTGGATATGTGGCTGCTCCAGAGGTCCCCAGTTCCTTTCATGCTGTTATAGGTTCATCCACAGTCAGTAGAGTAGCTGAATTCACTCCTTTTTCAGAGTGTATACATACAATGCATTGTTTTTACACTGTATTTGATCCTTGCAACTTGTTATGATTTTCTCCCACATTTAGCACAGCCTGAAGCACAATTAGTGTGAAATTTAATGTGTAACCTCGTGTCATAGTCACGGTCCAGAAGTGCTCAGCCACCGTAACACTGTTCTTCTTGAAGATAACGAACAAAGAACACCTTAAGCTAAGTGCTTTATTCCGAGGGCTTCTTCACAAAGCGAACACGGCCTGGTAATGAGCAGCAAAGCGACAGCGAGCTGGCCCAGAGCCCACCTATGTTCAGACTCACACAGGCTATTCTGGGAATCAATTAACCTCCTTCTCTCCCTCTCCGTCAGGGGGCTTCTGCAGAGTCCTGCAGCTTTTCGATAACCACTGACTTTTTTGTTTACTGGAGGATATTTGCTCAGCGACTCTCCGAAGTGACCGACTGGAGGCTGATGCACGACGTGACAGAGCCCGCGCCCACTCACTACACCATGTGGAGTCATACACTGGTCAAAGGGGGGAAAAAGCAAAGAATGAAATGTCTCTGAGCTCTACACATGACCGTCAGGGCCTTTCCTTTGTGCGGAGTGTGATATTCCCTCTGTTTGAGCAGGATTAGTGTTCCGATTGCTTTGGCTATTTGCTCTACATACAGCCGGGGATGGCATCGTCCGTGTTGAGAACTTGTTACCCTTTGACATTCAGCTGTCTTTCCATTTTGCCTACGTTCACAGCATGGCATATGAATAAGACTGAGCCGGTTCCATTTTTCAGTCTAGACACACAGTACATAAATAACCATATCATCAATTATACAACACCTAGCTCTGGCCACACAGTCTGATTGGCTGAGGAGTGTTCTGCTGCTGTTGATGTTTTGTAATATTTACAGTGTGGTTCTGCTGAAAACCAGTGACTAGTTAACATCACTGTTTACATCAGAACACACACAAAACATGTGACTGGAGCTGCCACAGAGGAGAACCTATAATGTTAAATTTGATGTTTCTCATTTTCCATTCCACCTTAAATGGTGAAGACATTACAATCTGTTGCTCCTAGTCCAAGGCAAAGCTAATTTAGCACACAGACACAGGGAGAACACACCACACTCCTCACAGACAGTCACCCGGAGAAAACCCACGCAGGCACAGGGAGAACACACCACACTCCTCACAGACAGTCACCTGGAGAAAACCCACGCAGGCACAGGGAGAACACACCACACTCCTCACAGACAGTCACCCGGAGGAAACCCACGCAGACACAGGGAGATCACAGCACACTCCTCACAGACAGTCACCCGGAGGAAACCCACGCAGACACAGGGAGAACACACCACACTCCTCACAGACAGTCACCCGGAGGATACCCACGCAGACACAGGGAGAACACACCACACTCCTCACAGACAGTCACCTGGAGGAAACCCACGCAGACACAGGGAGAACACACCACACTCCTCACAGACAGTCACCTGGAGGAAACCCATGCAGACACAGAGAGAACACACCAAACTCCTCACAGACAGTCACCTGGAGGAAACCCACGCAGACACAGGGAGAACACACCACACTCCTCACAGACAGTCACTCGGAGGAAACCCACGCAGACACAGGGAGAACACACCACACTCCTCACAGACAGTGAACTGAAGAGAGGATCCAACACAAGACCCGAGACCCTGCAGCTGTGTGTCATTGATACTGTGTCTTCCTCCTGAGAAATGGCTAGAAAATGTTAAACCAATGAAAGTAGACATTAGAGGAGTGGAAAAATATCTCCCTGAAAAGAAGGGAAGCAGTGACGAAGGTGAAAAAGATCACAGAATCAGCGCTGGAAATTTCTGGCAAATATCTGGACAATTTTCAGTTTTCAGTTCAGTAAGATTTCTGCTATTTTTTTCTGACCTTGAAGAGTGAATAACTGGCCGTTTCTGGCTGTAAATTAAATAAATGAAGGTTTGTGTGAACTCATTCCTACAAGCTACAAATTTTATTAATACTTTTATTCACTCAGGCAGTGCTTAGCTGATGTGAAGTGCACTTAAAAGGGATAAGAAACGTGACTGCTGTCTTTACTGCTTCCCTTTAAAAGGCAGAGGCATGCTGCTTTGTACTGTGATGATAAATCTTGTGTCCACTGAATTCTCTTTTGTGTTAAAGCACGGTTACACTGAGAAAATCCACCGCGTCTAAAACGCTGTATTGTGGGTCACTGAAAGCGGAGAATAAAAAGTGAAATGGCACCTGAGTATGACACTTAAGATATGAAAATGAATATACTGCAGCAGGTTATTGATGTCTTTCAGTATGGATGAGACGTTGGTAAAAGGAGCCCCTTCACCTGTGCTCTCACACATTGTGCTCCCTTTATCACCCCTACTAAAGACTCTGTTTCCCACTACAGTGCTGGAGATAAATTCCCATTCATCCGAGATGGCTCTTTTCTTTCCAGCACAATTGAAATGACATGATCGCCACCTCTTATTTTCAAGCCAGAGTGGTTTTCTCTTTGTGGCAGATGTTGCCCATGAATGCCTCTGGCTTACAGTGAACAGACAAGCTGATGAGGTTTGTTCAAATGCGTTGTGATCTAACTGTGGCCTGGCAGTGATGTGATCTTATTGATGCTGTTGTCCCCACATAGGGTTTGCTTTACATACGTATAGCTCTGTAACAGGTCTAAAACTATGTGATATAAGTATTTTGAAACTCACTCACATATTCACTCACTCCCATTTACCACAGTGCTGCTGTGAGTAGAACAGACGAGGAGGCCAGATTCAAGTGTAAGGGGTCTTATTTAAACAGAATCAACACAGATGGAAAGACAGAATCTGAAACCTGAATGAGAAATCAAAACAAATTGGCATTGATATATAGATAAGATCATTCATTCACTCATTTTCTGTAACTACTTTATCCTTTTCAGGCTCGCTGTGAGGTTCCAGAATCTGGAATCAATAGGCGCAAGGCAGGAACACACACCACACAGGGCTCCAATCTATCACAGGGCATCACACACTCACCCAGTCTCTCACACCTGTGGACAATTTCAGTCATTCACCCAAAAACCAGGGTGGAACAAAGACAAATTTCAGAAGCTAGAGACTCCCACTATCTCAAAAACCAAAAGCCAGGGGTAGGGGGAAATCAGCACAAGTCAGATATTTCTAGTACGTATGTAAACGGTAAATTGAGTAACATGATAAAATGCTATAAATTCTTTTTTGGGGGTGGCATGATATGAGAACTAGTAGCACACAGAAAGCTTTGATTCTACTTAGATTTATCTCTGCATCTTGAATGTGCATGCGCCAGGACTCCTCTATCAGCAGATTTACATCATGAGGAAATGCTAATTGTGCCAGTCAGTATCAATCCTGCCAGCATTACAGCCACTAGGGGAATGGCAGAAAGGAGCTACATTATATAAAACACTAAAGCATGACAAAAGATTGTCCTCCAATGAGAAATAATGTTTACTGAGAAAATCTCTCCCATTTTCATGCTGCTGTATTCATGCTCCATCACACACCTTAATGCAGAAGGTACTCCCAAAGTCATAGTAAAACACTGTTTATATTGTCAGCGGAACTTAAAAACAAAGGCTTTGATTTGTTTCCACATTCCAAAAATGATTCCAATTCCATTTCCCCGGACTTTCCAAAGTCACAGAGTGAATGTTTAGGTTGAATGTCATGTTTAGTGGACCGTCAGGACTGAAGCCTTTCACTGAAGCCTGGAATACATTGTGTCCCACTGAGGAATAGCTGTGAGCAGATATGAGAGACGTAATGTTGACACACTTAAATATATTCATATGATAACACGTCAAAGTCAGAATATGCAAAAAAATGGCCCTGGGAGAGTTTCTGGAGCGAGGCAATAGGTCAATCCCATGCATGATAGCAGTCGGGTTTCACCCCGAAGTGATTCGGCCTGCCAGGTTCTTATTTTTTGCATTTTGCTCTCAGAGGAATCACTCGTCTTGGAGTGTGCATGTTTAGCAATTCTGTTAGATATACTCCTCTGACTTTTTTAAGGCCCACTATGTCCTCCCAGTCCTGCATCCTTCTCCTTGTGATTCAAGCACTGGCCTTGATCTTGATGGTACTATGCAAGGAAACTTACAGGACTTGTAGGCTGTAACCTAGCCTTCGTGGGCTTTTGCTCTTTCATTGACAATGCATGTCAGCAATGGTATTGGATTAAAAAGTGGGTCAGGATGCATGTCCTTTAAAGCTGTGACACCAACCTTTAAAGTACACCAACCTTGCAGCTCAACAACCTTGTGGTAAACTTTGGTCTTTTTCATTGTGGCCTATTTGTCACCTCGTAGATATACCACAGTGTAACCATGTCAAATGTAGATTTTCCTGAATATTCAGAAGGTTAGGAAGGTTTAAGACATAAAAAATTAAGTTTGAGCTGTTTTGTACAACTGATTCCAGACCCAAATCTCTGTGATGTCATGAGTTACTGCATGATCAGTGATTGCCTGATGAACTCTTTACAGTAAGTGTCCTTCAAAACAGTGACATGAAGTACACCAGGATTTGACAGGTTCTAGGGAAGAGGAATGAAGTGCTTCAAGCTGTGCTTTGATGGGCTGTTGATCAATGAAAGGGTCTTTGAAGCGGCGTAGATGGCATGTCAGACTGAACTACAGTAGGTTTGGGGTGAGGCTGCATTGGCAGGATTGGGAGGATCAAAAGACAAACTATGTCAACGCGGCACATCTGAACATGTCTCCCTCAAGGCCGACAGCTGATCAGAAAAAACACAACTAACTGGTGGCTAAAAATGGCATGTCACATCTCTCTGAGAAATGGGACATGAAAGAGAGCTCCGGAGTCAAATTTTATAACTCACCGTCATAGAGTGCCTTCACAAAAAGGTTAGGAGCCAGTTTTAGAAATGAGAAGTGTATCATTGTCCAGTGCGAGTGATAGGTTAATTTGTTGCCTGGCCACCGACCTCAGGAATGGGGATTGCATCTTTTTTTTAACTGCCATGGAAGGCTCATGGTTGATGTGTGAATACCTAGAAGAAGAAGAGCAAGCAAGAACATTTTGTAATGGGATCCACCGGTAAGCTTGCACTACTACAGACTCAGCCCCCAAGATTCAAAAGCACTCAGAAACTTGAAAACTGGGACCTCAAACCAGAGGGACAGGGCAGACTTGCTTCTGTACAAGAGCATGCTTTTCACACAGCAAATACTTAACTCCAACCTGGAGAAACACGGAGGCCTTGCCCTTTATTGAGGGAATGATTCACACACTGCAGAACCTGAAGTGCAACCTGGAGGAAGGAGGCAGCTTTTTCCTTAAGCATGCCAGAGGTGGTATGTGAACAAGGTTTGTTCAGATGGTAGAGCATCAGTTCATGACACCTAGCAAATCTATTCCACTTGCCACTTCTGACAAGTCACCTCATGAGTAGATTTTGCTCCACTGTTGCTTGTGCATTGCTCATGAGCCTTAATTCTGATTCTCTTATAATTCCAGCACTGATACTTAGCTGATCGTGTGTGCTGGTGAGAAATGGTGGAACTTTGCTTGTGCCGTCTTTGCTTCAGATGCAAATAAAAAGTATTATTATCTCAGCCCTCAGCTTGGTATTTGTGCAATAGTATTGGGCCCATGCTGACTCCAATCTTCCTGAAAAGGAGACAAAGGGAAGGGAATATTCCTGGACTCTTTCTCTCAGGAGAAACATCTGAGACACAAACTAACATCTCCACCATCTCTCCATTTGACCTCATTGTCATGCAGGAAACAATACAGAAATATTAAGGACAACCTACAGAGATAAGAGTAAGACGATCTCCTTTTTGACTGTTCTTTACTGTGGGAGATTATAGAGCTGACTGACACGTTTTCTTCTGATTCAATGCCATTTAGAGATCGATAAACTAGGCCTGAGAGTCATCAAGCCAACTCCTCAGACAAGGGGAAAGAATGGCCGGGATATGGAGGCAGTAAAGATGGACTCGTGCTGAAGTGCCCCGGAGCCGCCATAAATCCAACCTTGGAGCCGATGGGATGGAGCTAAAACTGAACACCTTCTCCATCACGGTGCCAGCAAGGCCGTCTGGGCTTTTTTTCAGACTGTAAATTCTAATACAATATCAATTCCTTGTCTTGCTCCCTTAACTGAAAAGCTGGATCCACCTTTATTTTCATCCATTTGGGAGCCTTTTATGGTCCAACCAGGTTGCTTGAGGCTAGTGTTTTAGATTATACATCTAGGAAGGATGGTATTTAATAACAACCCACGTAATAAAACCGCTACCATCTGCTCAAGACGGAAAAGTCCATTTCTGTGTTTAATGATCATCTTCCTTTTAAAAAAGGGATCAGAAGAACATTTTGATGAGCAATTGAATGCAGAACTTAAAAGTTGCCTTCCCTGATGCCTTGTTTTTTTGCTCTTTAAACCAAGAGCTTAATTGCGATTGCCCAAAGGCACTGAGTTTCCTCATCCCTCCCTATGCTGTCAAGTTGATACAGTGGATGAAACTCCATTTCTGAAAAAGTTGGGAATTAAAACAAAAAGCGGTAAAAACAATAATCTTTGATGTGTAAATTCTCTTGGATATTTACTCAACTGACAAAAGCGCAAAGAAAAGAAAGTTGTCACTGAATAAATTGGCTATGTTTTTTTGTATATATAAACACATTTAAAATCTGACACCTGTATCACACTCCAAAAAATGTTGGGACAGAGGCATGTTTACCACAGTGTTACATCATCTTTCCTTTTACTGACACCGTTTAAGCGTTTGCGAACTGAGGATTTTAATCTCTAAATTTGCAAGAGGAGACTTCACCTTTTTTCACTCATTTGCCCATATGCACATTCTTCAGCTGCTCAAATTTCAGTGGCCACCATCCTCGGATTCTGATTATCATAGGGGACAGATCCGGACCACAGGCAGGTCAGTCAAACACATGCACTGTGTCTAGGAAGCCAAGCTGTTGCAGCAAGTGCAGAATGAGACCTGACACTATTTTGCTGAAATAACCACAGAGTTCCAGGAAAAGACATCACCTTGATGGCAGCATGTCTCTGTAAAATCCAGGTAAACACCATATTAATGGTTTATTCACAAATGTAGTTAAATCATGTGTGGTCTGTTTTCTAAAAAAACAGGTAAAACATTGACTCCTCTGACCATAGCACACATTTCCACTGCCTTTAGGACCACCTGAGAGGAGCTTGGGTTCAGACGACTCAGAAGTGTTATATTTGAGAGGTTTTTTAAAATTCTCGAAGAAAACATGGGTGTATTTCTCACTGCAGCAATGCTGTCTGAGGGTTCAAAGGTCGCACCCATTCAACAGTGTTGTTCAGCCTTGTCTTTCTTGGATGATAGATAGATAGATAGATAGATAGATAGATAGATAGATAGATAGATAGATAGATACTTACTTACTTTATTGATCTCCAGGGGAAATTCAAGATTTCTCCAAATTCCCTGAATCTTCCACAGTACTATGGATGCCAACAAACTCAAAATGTATTCTCCATTTATACCACCATTAAAGATTGTAGAAATTAAATATATTCTTTAAACTTTACTCTATAAATCCATATCTTTGCTCACAACCATCTCACTTTTAATTCTGCGAACCATGTAATATTTTTTATTCGTACACAAATTTACTTGGTGTCCTTTTTGTTTGATTGTGTTTATTCTGAGAAGTCACCATTTAGCCAACGAGCAACTATTTCACAATAAAATCTTCCTGTGGATTTTCTTTTTCTTGGGAGAAGTGGACGCAATACATCCTCGATAAGCTTAGGGGTGACAGTACGATGAGATTGGTTTTGATCCTTTGATGAAAGTCTACTTTATTAGATGTCTGCTGGACTCTAGTCGGGATGTGGGCTCTTTCCCTTGATATGGAGATGATGTTTGATTTGCATAGAGTGGAGTGTATTTCTTTTTATTACTGCCCTATTCAACGACCCCATCCTTTTTGAGGGCTTTTGCATCTGCAGGCTTTTTTCCTGCTTGCCTCACCTGAATGCTTATTATCGGATGATCGTTTAATCAAATGCAGTCTCTCGCGCTTACACCTTTAAGGTCAAGTGTGGCCTCTTTCTTTGGGGTCTGTTCTGATTTTCCTGTTCTTTGTGTTGATCTAAGAAGGTGGGCAAGTTCAGACACATAGTTGTTTTTCAGCTCTGAATGCATGTAAACTTATTTTGATGGTTGGTTAGTGTAGTGGATAACATTTTTCATTTTCCATTTTTTAACAGTATTGTCCTGTTAATTTTATTTAAAAATCACTCCCTGGTGCAGAATGATTGGCACATCTCATTTAAAAGCTATTTTTAACATTATCTCATTATTCTGAAAAACAGCTTTTTTTCTTTGCATTCATTCATTCATTATCTGTAACCCTTTATCCAGTTTAGGGTCACGGTGGGTCCAGAGACTACCTGGAATCATTGGGCGCAAGGCAGGAACACACCCTGGAGGGGGCGCCAGTCCTTCACAAGGCAGCACACACTCACACACTCACGGACACTTTTGAGTCGCCAATCCACCTACCAACGTGTGTTTTTGGCCTGTGGGAGGAAACCGGAGCACCCAGAGGAAACCCACGCAGACACAGAGAGAACACACCACACTCCTCACAGACAGTCACCTGGAGGAAACCCACGCAGACACAGAGAGAACACACCACACTCCTCACAGACAGTCACCCGGAGGAAACCCACGCAGAAACAGGGAGAACACACCAACTCCTCACAGACAGTCACCTGGAGCGGGACTCGAACCCACAACCTCCAGGTCCCTGGAGCTGTGTGACTGCAACACTACCTGCTGCTTCCGTCACCTAGTACCGTGCCAAGTGTAGTAAGCAAGTGGAATAAAGCATGCTGCTACAGGATTTTAGAGCAGTGGACATGTGATCTGTGGAGTGACGAATCATGCTTCTCTATCTGACAGTCTGTTGGATGAGTCTGGGTTTGGCGAATGCCAGGATAACATGACTTGCCTGACTTCAAAGTGCCATCTGTAAATTTGATGGAGAAGGGATAATGCTATGGGGTTGTTTTTCAGGGTGTGGCCTAGACCTCTTCTCCAGCATGACTGTGTCCCTGTGCACAAAGCAAGGTTCATAATGCATGGTTGAGCGAGTTCAGTGTGGATGATCTTTACTGGCCCTCACAGAGCCTTGACCCCAAACCCACTGAACATCTTTGAGATAAACTAGAACATAGATTGCAAGCAGGGACCCATCATCCAACATCAGTGTCTGACCTCTCAAATGATCTTCTGGATGAATGGGCAAAAAGTCTCACAGAGACGCTCTAAAATCTTATAAAATTTGTTGCCTTAACAGTGGAAGTTGTTAAGCTGCAAAGAGAGGATCAGCTCCATGTTAATGCCTATGGATACAGAATGGAACTGTAGGTATAATGTGTAGGTTTCCCAATACATTTGTCCCATACCTGGCAACCCTGCTGCTCTTGGTTCCCCCAAGACATTTTTACAGTGCTATCACAGTAAGAGTCCCTGAGTGCTTCATTAGCTTAGCTTTTTAACTAGCTGTGAACGAGGACATCTGCACAGTCTCGTAAATGTAAACATAACGTGAAATACTTCATCATAACATCTCTAAGGAATCTGTGCACAAACTGTACTTTCTCAGAGAGCCCTGTTTTTGCATTCCTGGCTTGATCTGGCAACTCCACCGCTGGTGGCAGGTGATGGGAACACACTGATAAGTGTCCTACAGAGATGGTAGGTTTGCTGGAATCATGCTGGAAAAGCCAATGTTTATTAATCCCTTCAATCTGGGGGGAAGCGCACATTTGATTGCAGACACAGCAAGATATGTCCAAACTGTCGCGGCCAGAAAGACAAAAAACAAAAAAACTGTCTACTGGAATAGACACAGAGATCAAACTCCGCCACTGCTCTACTCCACGTGTCTTTGAAGCAGGAAATATACAGTAAGCACATTGCAGCTCTCTCAGCATGACATCTTTATGTACAGACTAAATGCTGTAGCTAAACATGTTCCTGGAATCAAGTCTGCAATCAATGCCGACTGATTAGTCACAGTTAGAGGTGGAAAAGCATCTCGAGTGAAAAGAGAGAGGCATCCACCTAAGACACTGTCTGGCTGCATTGCAAACTGTGTTAAGTGTGTGAGTTAAAATCATTTTGCGCATGTTATGCACAGATTGAAAGGAATAATATTCAGTATAGATTGTGCTGGCCATGTGTGCATTGCGCTGGAACATGTGGATCAGACACAGGAGTGCTGCTTGAGTTTTTAAACACTGTATCTACTCACTGTCCACTGTATTATGGTGCATAGATATATACTCTACTCTAGTCTAAATGCTGTTTGCCCTTTTGTATGGGTTGTTGTTTTACTCCCATGACTCCCACTTGAAATGTAGCTCTTGCTAGATTCTTTCATCAGCCACCAATCCAAGGAACATTAGAACCACTTTCACAGCGTAATTTATGAGCTGCCATCGTGAGTCAGATAAAAACAAATGTGATCTCTGCTGCAGCTGGAGATTTTACAGCGTTGTGTGGCGTAGAGTGACGACTCTCTCTGGAAAATCAGCGCTCTGCAAGATTTACACGACACGGTTTAGTCCCTACTCGACTCGCTCTGAACCACGAGAGAACAGCGACTAAACAAGAACCCCGTACCAGTTGAGTAGAGTAGGTAGCATACAGTGGAAATTTGCTATTGGACTCACCTACCGCATTGGATATAGATGTAAAGTCAGGGACTGTGTTGCTGCACAGTTTGTGTTGGACGTCCTCTAGTCTGTCATCAGTGGACACAGGGTGCTGGCCAAATAATACGCTTCTAGGAGGTGGTTGCAATGTCATGGCAGACATGTTTGAAACTGTGTGTTACTGTAGCTGATTTTTTAGTGCAATAAGCCCATAGAACCAGTGCATGGTCAACCAGAAATAAGCGAAAATAATGATAATCACTGTCTGGTGGTGACCCCATTAAAGTCTCTTCGGCTCATAGAAATCATCAGCAGAGTGTTCCACTTGAGATTTATTAAACCATGTCAGTGGAAAGTCAAGAGGACAGCATTTTGGTCTCTCTGGCTTTCACCACTGCAAGGATTCAAAGCCAAAACTGTGTGGATTTATATTTCGTTTGTGTCACTTACTGCCTGAGTGAGCAGCAAAAAACATGAAGAGGAATATACTTCACATATCGGTGGTCTTTCACTGCTGCTCTGACTAAAGCATCTCTTACTCATCCCAGTAAAAGGCCTTGGCTATTTTTACATAGCACCAGAAAACACACTCAAACTCAAGGCAAAGTGTCAACAAGCTGCTGGATTTCGGCCTGGTCAAAGTGGATTCACAAAATGTCCAACTGAATGCACTGTGCTTCAGCCACTTTCACTGGATGAAGTGATCAATTAGATCTCTTTGTGTCTATTTATGTGAAATATGCTTTTAAATCACCTCCTCATTTCAGACTGTACTCCGTTTGTTGCTCTCCATGCTTTTTATTAGCCTTCAGCGCTCAGGACCCCCACAGAGCAGGTGTGATGTGGTGGTGGATCATTCTCAGCGCTGCAGTGACACTGACGTGGTGGTGGTGTGTTAGTGTGTGTTGTGCTTGTGTAGAGTGGATCAGACACAGCAGTGCTGCTGGAGTTTTTAAACCCTGTGTCCACTCTCTGTCCACTCTGTGAGACACTCCTCCCTCGTTGGTCCACCTTGTAGATGTCCTCTAGTCCTTCATAAGTGACACACTGTCGGCTGGATGTTTTTGGATGTTTTTGCAGCAGTGACACTGAGGGGTTTAAAAACTCTCAGGTGTCTAACAAAGTATGCAGCAACACAGATTTACTACTCTCTGTAATTGTAGGTCTACAAAGTGCTCCTGTATGGTCAGTGGAGCTGAGAGAAGGGAAGTTATTTCCATTGCTTGGGCTTCCTCTGAGACACATGAACTTACCTTAAGATCAGTGGAGCTCAACACAGTTGGAGGAGAGTTGTAATGCCTGGAGATAGTACCAACACTAAAGCCCTATTCAGATGGGATTAGATATACCTGTGGACATGGGATAAAGCAATTATTCTTGGAGTATCTCGGTAGTTTTAATCCCATCTGAATAAGCCATTTCAGTCCATTTTTGCCATCTTCTCACCCATTGTTTATATGCACATCATGTAGTGACAGTCTAAATACTCTAGTAGCTCTGCTGTGTTTGATCTACACTGTGATGCCTATGGCGTATCGAGTAGCCCATCTATTTCCACCAAGATTTCTGATGTCCTGTGGGAAAATAACATTACGCCAACTTAACTCACGCCCCTGTAAAAGTAATCCCATCCGAATAGGTCTTAAAACAGTTGTGCCCCTCAGGAGCTCCTAAAGACAGTGAATGAAGTCAAACTGAATCACATCTGAATCACGTTGTGACAAAAATCCCTCCCTACCTCAATATACCCTTTCAAACACTACACGAATGCACTTTCATTTTTGTGAAGGACCCCTCTGGGGCTTTCATCACATCTAAAGCTGATATTAATTATTTGGTTTATGAGATAAAAGCTAGAGTGAAAGGTGTGACAACTAGCCCCATGTTCCCCCTGAACCCTACTGCGTTGAACCATTTCATTATTCATTAAGGTGGGTTTAAAGAACAGCATGCGGTGACCACCCTCCACCTGATGCGATGCTGCAAATGAGCTAAGCCTGATTTCATACAGGAGCTAATGAGTGCAATTCAGGGGGAAGAGATCAGTTAATGATATCTGAATGAGGTCGGCTCTGTGTGTCCAAAAGTTTGTAGACACGCCTCCTATTTCCCCACACTGGGACTTTCATTCATTCATTAATTCATTATCTGTAACCCTTATCCAGTTCAGGGTCGCAATGGGTCCAGAGCCTACCTGGAATCATTGGGCGCAAGGCAGGAACACACCCTGGAGGGGGCACCAGTCCTTCACAGGGTGACACACACCCAGAGGAAACCCACAAAGACACGGAGAGAACACACCACACTCCTCACAGAGAGTCACCTGAAGGAAACCCACACAGACACAGGGAGGTAAATTTAGAGTTACCATTATCCTTGTAAATGTGATCGAAGTCGAACTCGAATTCATCTGACACTATAAACCTCCGTAATGCAGCTACGTAGCCGAGTATAATCTGAGCCACCGAGTTTAGCGAGTCAAGCTAACGTTAACTAACACCAACTAAAACAGGCGAAGTGAGTGTCCTTACCCTGTTTACCTCCATGTTACAGAGGCTCTTGAACACCTTTCGTTGGTGTCCTTACATGCCCATATTGTTGGAAAAGCGCCAGTGAAATGAGCTACAGATAACGGAGTGAGCGGATGGTCCTTTCCAAAGTGCCTGTTTAAAGTTGACAAATTTAGTCCATTTTCTGGATATTTTGGGATCTTTGGGCCATTTGTGCACAGATGTCCCACTGTGCATTGAATGATTGCAGCCAAAAACAACACACCTTTTCCTCATTTTGCATTAAATTAAGTGCAGCTTCTAGAGTTGTCCACCATCTACGTCACAGGCAAGACGCCTATTAGAGTTTCCCAACACCGTTGGGGGGGGGGGTGGGCAACGGTCTTTTAAACCTCATTCCTTGAATTAGTAAGAAATTACATGTTTTCTGACGATCAATAAACACAAGTTAGGAACTCAAATTCCACTGTACTTATTTGTTTGACACTTTCATAGAGCTGCTGCTTAGCCTTTAACTGTCAATGAAAGTCAATGTTAAATGATTTTATTTCAAGTACTTTTGGAGCATTTGGATTGGTCCTTTCATCATGAAATGTGTGGACATCTGCTTTCTAACATTTTTCCATTAGGCCTTATGAAAACAAAGAAACAAACAAAACAAAAAAAAAACTAAACGCTAATATGGCTAACAGTGTAGAACAGCCTTTTTCCTTCTCAGTATGATACTTATCGCTAGGATCCTTTATCACTCTGAAGCAAAGAGGTGTGTTTGACTTTTGTGAGACTTTCCCCAGCGCAGGGAGAGCAGCTGTGTATGAGAAATGCATCCAATTTTCACATCTATTTACATTAAAGCTGTGCTCTGAAACCAGATCATCGCTCCCCGATAAGGCGCTAATGCCAAAAAAAATCATGGGACTGCAAGCCCTCCAGCACTGGGCTGTGAAGCAGGGAAGCTTTTCTTCAGTGATGGATCTCCATCCATTTATTAACTGAATGCAATCAAATCCTCACAGCAATGTTCCAGCGCCTAGTGTGAGAAAAAGGCTTGAAAACTGATGAAATGCTGGATGAGCATGTGTCCAAAAACCTTGTCCACACAGAGTCAATTATTCGGTTTCGTTAAACACAATGAGCCGTCTGCGTGCGCTCCAGACCCCATTACTGTTCCACCGAAGCTGTAAGTGGCATCCTGAGTGTGATTACTGCCGCGACTGCCTTTACCATCTGGTGACGCAGATGACGTTAATCACAGCGATTGTCATTGAGCTGCACATTGCTCTGGATATTTCTCGTCTCCTGCGCAGCCAGTGTGGGTTTTGCTTCTCAGCCACGTTTACGATGTTCAATCACTTTTTATTTACGCACATGACTGTGCTCTAAAGGGCACCAGTGCATCCAAGGACACTTATCACTTAACACACTGGCTTTAATGCTCTTTTTTTCCATTAGTCGTGTTTGAAATCTTATTATGCCACTCACCGTTTAATATTCTCATGCCCTGCTTATCACACACGGTAAATATAAACAGTAATATGTCCTCATACTCACATTTAATCAAGCAGGCATCATGGGGAATAATATAACTAAGACATTTAATCAAAGGCATCTAAGAATCTGTAAACACACGACGTTAAAATCATCTGATGAAGGTCTCTAATAATGCCTCTGTAAGTCAGCAGAGTATATTTTATATAGTTTCTCAGATACACCGCATAATCTTAAATGTTCCAGGAATTTTGGCCATTTCTAACATATATAACGTGATGCCACTTTCATTGATGAATAAACACTGAGGGGAGGGTGGATCATATTCAAGAGCTCTCTGACGTGTCATGGGAAACTATCTTTTGCATTATCTGCCCTGCCAGAGCTACCCCAGTCAACAGTAACTGCTGTTCATTAATTAATTCATGTTTTATGTAACCAGAACTGGACAGGGTGCCACTCCATCGCAGTGCCTCATACACTTACCCAGTCACCCATACACATGGGGTCACTCACTCAGTCACTACACTCACTACAGAGCTCTGAGGCAGTGCGGTGTATATTTTGAAGATGACTGAATATGTCACCGTTGATATTTTACCTCAGAAAAGCCCTGTCTAACAGCTACCAGTAGCACTCTTTTTCTTTTAAAGCTCTGAGGTGGTTCTGCCCAGTCGTGTCCTCTGAGGGTGATGAGTGAAGGGTATCGACTGGGTCTCAGTAACCTCTCTCATGAGGCCGGACGTGGGCTGGATCTCTGAATACTTCCAAAGCTGCCCAGTAAGCAATAAGGCAACTCACATGGTGTGTGTCACGTGGGTGTAAACTTGTAAGAGTGTGTCCATTCCTCTGTGTCCTGTTAGTAAGCAGCATCTCAGCCAATCAGATTCCTCGTGAGGGTGATTAGTCTTGGTATAATTGTAAGCTACAGTTTGAACACGGATATGGTTTTGTTTTCTTGACTAAACTCGATTGTATAATCTCATTAAATACAGTGAGGTTCTTACCGGAATCTTCCATTCCACATTAAATGGTGCAGCAATTCTGTTTCTGTCTGTCTTCATATGGAGGAATTTTAAGGTCTATTTTAATGTCTGTATCAAAATGAATGGTATAGGAGGGTAATCTTTTAATAATGAAACTAAACCTCAATTCAACACTACAACTCTGATTGTAAACAATGTCTAGAGAGACTTTTGTACAGCCTACTAATACAGTTCTTTTACTTTCACCACTGGCTTCTGTTACTTTAAAACCAATGTAGATAACAAAAGGAGAAAGAGGTACAAAACAAAATGGACCAAGAGACCACTGAACAATTACACCAGGCCCATCCCTCACTCAGATACGCCGGGTTTAATTTAGCGAACTTGAGAACAGTAATGCAAACCCTCTCCTCTTCTCCCAGGCTGCTGTCCACCCTCCAGCTGGTCTATCACTCTCCACTCTCCTCTCGCCTCTTGGCATCGGGCTAGCTGTTTACCAGTCCATCACCGTGGCCCGCGCCAGACTAGGCTCTGCCAGCTGAGGAGGAGTATACTTTGCCTCAGACTGGAGCACGGTTCCATGCTAATGTCCGGTTATTTCTGAGCGCTAGGGCTAGTGCCGGAACTGCATAACCTCCTTTCTGTCCTCAGTTCTTCCATGTAACATCCCCCCCCACACACACACATTGTGAAATCCCCAGAAACACTTATACACTCTGAAGCAGACTTGGTTGGTCAGAGGCCTGTGATGAATAAGTCTCGGCTCGCTGAGCATTCTGGGTTATTTTCCTTTAATTTATTTATTTCTATTTTCACACCTAAGGAGAGATTAATTTAAGCAGTGAGAGTGTGTGTTTGTGCTTGTGTGTGTGTGTGTGTGTTTGTGCTTGTGTGTGTGTGTGTGTGTGTGAGAGAGAGAGAGAGAGAGAGAGAGAAATGACTAATGGATTTCAGATAGGAAATTATGCTTGAATCTGCATAAAGTGAGATTCTGATGTTTACTCTATTGTGTGTCTGGCTTCCGCTTCTGAAATTGACTGCCCTCAAGCAAGAGAGAGATAGATAGAGAGAGAGAGAGAGAGAGAGAGAGAGAGAGAGAGAGAGAGAGAGAGAGAATCACAGGTGAAAGAGAGAGCAAGAGAAGGAGAGTGAAATGTAACACGGAGCAAAAGAAGAGGAAAGAAAAGGGAACACAAACACATCTCGCTTGTGAGAGAGAGAGAGAGAGAGAGAGAGATAGAGAGAGATAGAGAGAGATGGAGACGTGTAGTACAAAAAGAGATGAGAATTTAAGAAAGAGTAAGAGAAAAAGTGTGAGATGTGAAAATACAGGGAGATAAATTAGTGAAGAAGAGAGTGAAGAGAGAGATAAGGGCCTGAGAAAGTGGAGTGAAAAAAACTGGATAGAGAGGCAGGGGCAGAGAAGTGAGAGAGAATAAGAAGTGGAAAAGAGAGAGAGAGAGAGAGAGAGAGAGAGAGAGAGAGAGAGAGAGAGAAAAGAAAGACTGGGCACTTCAGGACATCCAGCCCATCCACTGTATCCCAGCACTGTATCTGCGTCAGACATTGATACAGACCCGACGCTGCTAAATGATAATGTGGGAGACCCCCGGGGGCCGTAGCTCGCCGCAGGCCGGCTGTGGTCAGTGTTATGTAAAAACCAGTTGGCCAGTCGGTGGGACTCCTCTTGGATTGAGAGCTTGTTTATCTGTACGGTTATTTATGTGCATCCTGTGGAAAAAACAGCATCATCAGATGTCCCGCCCTCCTACGGCTTACCACCTGCTTCTCTCTCTCTCTCCCCCTCTCTCCACAGGCCTGGGTTCTCTGCAATCTGCCCTCTGACCCCAGCACAGCGGGCCACTCTGAGCACCCATTTCACACTTGCCTGCGTATATGCGATAATCTTTCACTCTTCATTTTTCGGAAACGGTTCGCTCCAAGAGGCTGTCGTTCTAACAGTCCATACTTCTGGAAACACGTGCTCACTGGAGCCAGGCTGTGGAGGTAATCCATTACAGCGCTGTGGAAAACAGTGTGTGTACCAGTATTATATCTCATTGTTGGGACCAAAACCTGTTTCCACACTCCCAATGTGGGGATTTGTCTTCCTTGTGGGGACCACCGGCTGCTCCCCACAATGGAAATCATTACGTCTGAAGGGGAAGACATGTTGTAAAGTTGAGTTAAGGTTAGTGTTAAGCTGGTAATACTTATGGCTTGTTGTTGTTGTTGCTGTGGGCTAACGTCACAATTTGTGCTTCTCCCCGTGTTAAACTCATAGTCTGTCTTTTGTTCAGTTGTTTCTGTTTATTTTGTATTTATTTATTTAAGTATCGACACCCCTCCTGTGCTACTCTTTGCTAAGTGTGTTTTCTTGTTGCTGCTTGCCGTTTGGCTGCCTGCTATGTTCGATGCTAATGGATGAGCCTGCTGGCTGTTGGGGCCTGTAGCTTCACCACTGTTTCGGTGACTGCCTGCATGCTTTCAGCGCTCTGTCGGATACAACTGTTGACTGAGGGGCATGTTTGTTTCACTGGTGACTGGAGGCTATTTACGCTATTGCAAAATATCAAAGGATCCCATTTCTAGGTAGTGCTGCTGGTGGCTGGGCCTGCTGACCAGTAAAGTTTGTGTTTCCACTGCAATATTTTTGGCTGCCTACCTACTTCTGCTGCTATGTTGGCCCTGTTTCTCCCACCATTGACTGCTAATACTGTTGGTATTGACAGTGCCTGTTTAGGTCCGGCATATCAGTGCTTCTTCTGGTTCATCTGTAATCCCTTATCCCTGCCTACTGTGGCTTTGAGTGGCAGAGGGGTGGGTGGAGATAGAAGCGGGGGCTAATTGCATATACATATATTTGTGCTTAATGAATGAAGATGAAGGTGTAGAATTGTAGCTAAACCACATTTAAGGCCTCTATAATTCTGAACAAAGACCTCTCAGGGATTTCACTGATGGCCACAGGGGGCGGCTCCAAGCATTTCAGCATATCCCTTTAAACGGAAGAAGCGGAGTCTGATTATATTAGCACACATGTAAAAATAACTACATGGATTGGACTACTATGGCCTCCCTGGTCCACTTTTGTGGATGGTTGTGGTTGATTATATATTGCAAAACTTGTGTGTATTTCATGTTGCTTAAACTGTTACACTCAGATTTACATGCACTTTCACCAGACTAGTGTTGGACTGTAAGCATTCGCCGGTGATGAAATTGACAAAGATGAAACGGCCAGTGAAAGTTGAATGCGCTTGTTTTATGACAGAATTGACCGCACATTATGGTGATGAATGAGGGCCAGTGTTTCCATGCTTTTCTAATGCAGTAATGCACTGATCTGGTTTACTGAATTTAATACACGGCTTATTAAAAGTGTAGCATTCCCAGTCATATTAGATATATGTGTGTGTGTGTGTGATATTGATGTTGAGCAATATATAAGTGCCTCTTATGCGGCAGATTTAGATGTAACCGAATGAAGCCTCGTGTCTGGCCGCAGTAATTTACAGCTCCAATCGCTGCTGAAGGGGTCTGAGGTGGTTAATTGACACCCGGCGTTTGTTCGAAGTGCTGAGCTTGAACATATGTTGTTAGTGGACGCCAGAGAAAATGAATGGATACGAAACTGGCAGCAGCTCCCTTCCCATCTCCCCAAACTGATTATCCTAATGGCCGCGTGTCCATCATCACACGCTTTATCATTCCGCTGTTTACACAACCTTGAATCTTCTCCAGGTTCAGGAAGGGGGTGAGGCAGGGAATTCAGAGGCAGATTTCACCGGCCCCTTTCTGAAAGGCATGAAGGGCCAGTGATTAACGGCAAGCATGTAATGAGGGAGGTTGTATGCATCGCTTAAAAAATAAAATAAAATAATATAAACCTGAAGGCCATCACGCTCCAAACGTGTGGTGAATCTACAACAAAAACATACAGAATGTTCACAAATGTTGCTTTAGCATTCAAACCAAACATACTGGGCACAATGGGACTGAACAGTTGGTGCCATGTTGGGCCACTTCTAGTCATACAATATGAGACACTGTTGGGCATGGAGGCATACAGGTTCTCTACAGCACACAGGCAGCACATTTGCCCACAGATGTTGCAGCAAAGTCAGGATTCAAAAGCTCACCACCAGGCCTCATAATGTTGCTAAAGATGCTATGGTTTCAGTCCGTAACAGTCTAAGTTTCTTGTTCATGACGCCACTGCTCCCTACACCTCCTAAGAACTTGGTGAGAATGGTCTGGGATTTAGCAATTTGCTAAAATGCCAATCCTGCTTCTCTCTGACCCCTGTCAAAGTCTGTCAACTGGACGAAATGTCTTTGAGTGTGTCGTAGAGGCGTCTACGGGTCAATGATCTTTTACCAAGAGGTACAATTCCCAAAAAGTAGCATCTGAGGACCTCTTTAAAGGGCAGATTGGGAAGAACTTTTATGCACTCGTGGCAAGACCCAGGCTCTGAACAGACCACACCTCTAATTATGTACATATCTGTCTGAAGCATAACTGCATGCGGAGTTTTGCAGCAGTCTGGTTGCCTTGTTATTGTCAGTAAGTGTACATTCACGAAGGGAGTGCTATCTTTCATGCATCTCCTGGGAGTGGTCTTTTAACAAAACATGTATGAATTTACATTGAGACGAGGGTGGATGGTATTCTGGTTAATAATAGACTACATCAGTCAGAGTGAATAAATGTTTTGAAGTAAGAAGTAGCTGTAAAGTGAATTAAGCCAGAATTCAGTCCACTCAATAGCCTGGGCGTTTAGGCTAATGTAAAGCTAATGGACTGTCTGATATGAAGCTTGAGTGCACATATGAGTAAGTTAATAATAGACCCGATCTCTCAGAGAGAATAAAGATCTTAAATATCCTGAAGTAAAGAATAATGGGGACATGTAATGAAAGCCCACTCGTTTTATTCACTCGCCCAGTCACTTACACAACCTCACAGTTCTTAGATAATACTCCCAACTTTTGGACATACACTCATCCTCGTTTCTTCTGAAATGAAGGGTGCAAACAGGGAATTAATTCCCACCTTTCAGCAGTAACAGTCTGTACCATTCTGAAAAGGCAGTAAGTGTCAGAACACTGCTGTGAGGATTTGATGGCATCCAGGAGAGTATTAGTGAGATCAGGGGCAGACGTAGGAGGGTTAGGGTTAACCCTCCTACCCTAACCCTAACCCTAACCCTAACAAAAACCATTCCAACTCATTCCAGAGTCACTCACTATTCAGAACACAATTCCACTGCTCCATAGCCCATTCTTGGGGGCTCTATACCACACTAGATCATGCTTGGCTTTGAGCATGGTGACCTTAGAATCATTTTAGTTTCATGCATTTCTAAGAAGATTATGAAAGGTGTGGAGTTGTACACCTCTGTCTGTGAGGGGTATATTTTTAAATAGCTGAAATCACAAAATATAAACACCATTTAATATTTGAATATAGTCTTTAAATATCTGACAGCCCCCACCCAGTTTTATTAAAGTTGAAGTAGGACATGCTCTACTCACCCCTAAATACAATACTTATTTAGCATACATTTTTTAAATATAAATTTCCACTCACTTTTCCATCTGACCATTCACTCTTTGAGATGTGTTGAATGTCTATGAAATGCTGCAGGAAGGACAACGCAGGCTTTTGCCTTTCCAGGGATTTTAAAATTATTTACAGATGTGTTTTCTGTTGGCTTTTAGTAGGTTGGACTAAATTGGTCTCATGTAATGTCAGATCTGCTACAAAACCAATCAGAGTTAGCAATACGTTTACGTTACTAGTAGTATATATCCTACACCTTCTGTCAAACACCTCTGTGAATGATTTATGACCCCTTGATTTATGACCCCTGATTTATGACCCAGGTGACAGGTCAGTACAGGATGTCCTTATATGGGCTTCCCCTCACACCTACACCCCACCCCCTGACACCCTCACACCCCCCAACATGTTTGGGGTGGGTTGTGCTTGCATGTGTTATTTAAAATGACCCTGGTGGATTTCTATGGCTAAACGCTTTTAAAAATGTCTACAGTGTGTGTAAATCAGTCTCTTTTAAGAGAATCTGCAGTTACACCAACTATTAGTTCTGAAACCAACGTTGCTTTTGCGCCAAGGAAGAAACGGCGTGGTAAAGCATTTGGTAGCAGCCCTCGCGAATATTTTAGGGATGTTAAAATTAACCTGTTTAATTCTCGGGCTTATGACTGACAGGTCAGTACAGGATGCCCTTATATGGGTTTCCCCTCACACCCACACCACACCCCTGACACACCCACAGCCCCCATGTATATATAGTTAGCTTGAATCCTGTGTTTGTGAGAAAGCCTATACCGACACTATTTGGAAGTCGCAATGGAGTCCTTCATTTTCGGTAAGTGTTAAACTACAGATTTCTACCTAATTTTTTGTCAGAATTTCGGTGATATAATATTTTCTTACCCACTTAACAGGGTTTATCTTGTCTAGGTACATCTGAGTTAGAAACCATCCGTGCCATTAGGAGCATTGAAGGTTTATCACAACTTTGTGAAGGTATGACTCTGCTCTTTATTATTTTATGTGTCTTTTTTGATTTTAGTTGTTATTCATGAGATTATTTTTTCATTTCTTCAGAAACTGTGGATGCTACGGGGTATTTAAATCCTCTTGGTAGGTTGTCTGATACATCTTATAACTCATGGTGTTATATTTTGATTGTGTGTCGCAATAGTGTGTAATTTATATGTTCTCTGTAGTAGGGTTGACACGTTTGGTTGAAGAAACAAATCTCTTAACACTGCCAGGGTTTGAAGTTGTTCCCGGCACCTCTGCCGTTGTTGAACCATTGGATGCTACGTACGCCAACAACGACCAAGCGCCGCAAACATTTACGCCGTGTTTAACAAGCAGTCCTACCCGATCCAATCAAAGCGTCCCAAGGGACATCAGGGTGCCTGTTCCACAAGGAAAACGTGGTAGTTTTGGATCTGGTGGTGCTCAAACATCGCGCTCAAGTAGTGGTAAACGTCTTAGATTGGACGATATCCACAAAACAAACGGTAATAAAAACACAATTAAATATTATTTGTATTATTTATAACATGAGGTTTGTGTGTTAACGAGTGTTTCATTATTTTATCTGTTCATAGATTTGGACATTTTCGATCTGTCGGTGTATGAGGACTGTGTTGATCCTGGTCTGTGCGCCGCTGGATGGTCTGATGAGTTATTTAAAACATGGAATGATAACAGCTTTACAGTAAAGGAGGACAACGGTGCTGCTGTTGTGCCGAATGATGTGTTAAATGATGCTCTGATCGAACCTGGGGACTCTGTTACGGATGAAATAAAATCCAATCAAGATCACGAACAACAACAACAACAACAACAACAACAACAACAACAACAAAACCAGGTGGGGGGTTGTAATTGTGCTAACAACCCTGTTGAGCTTATAACGTTGATGAGACAGATGTCACAGGAGATCGCTAAAATCTCTATTGAACAGCGTAGGCAGGCTGCTTTAAACCGCAGGCGTGACAATATTATTCAGAAACAGTTTGAATGTATTGAAGCCTTGTGTAAAGAACAAACAGCTAATGCCAATTTAGTTAAGGATATTCATGGTTTGTGTAAGAAACATGTTGCGCACAGTGAAACAGCGTTAGAATTGTTGTATAAATTAAACAGACTTTTGCAGTTAAAAAAATCAACACGGATCCCTGTTGCAGGACCGTCTTGTAGATGATAATAGTTAATATTATAATTGTTATTATTATTATTATTGTGTTAATAATATACTGTGGTTTTTTTTTTTTAAGTATGTGTTAAATAAATCAAATCATTAACGTACATTCAAAAGTAATAGCATTATTTTAAACCATTGACATTTAAAAACCAACAATTTGTGTATCGAAAACCAAATAGGTCTAAACAGTCATGGCATCTACAGATTTTGCACTTGATGACCCAATATATGAAGCGTGGAAACAGTTGTCTCCGACAAAAAATGCTTTGTCTTATGGACGAATATGATATGGGTATTGAATCGCTTAGCAACCAGCAAGACGTAGACATACAAGACAGCGATAACAGTAACGCACATGGCTTATTACAAATTACACTGGACGAATGGTTAACAAACACAAGACAAGCATCACATACACAACCGGTTAAGCGTTGTAGATATGATAGTAGTGGCGAACAATCAACAGATTTTGCATGTGATGACGCAACATATGATGCTTGGGGGCGGTTGTCTCCAAGTGAAAAACTACACTGTCTTATCGAAGAATGTGACATGGCTATAGCAGACCTAGAAAATGATATTCAAAATAATACACAACACATAAACAATGAACAAACAGGTAGCGGTGTGACAACACCTGGACATTCAGCATTTGACCCAACAGCTCCTAACTTTGGTTTATCTGACGGTCATATAGCAGAATTGGTGAGAAATGGTGGTGTTGTAGACGATTATACCATAGTGTCTAGGAATCGGTTTAACAGCGTTGTGCCTCACCGGATGCTGAATTTACATGACGCGCCATCCACAGACATAGCTTCATACACGTCCTATATACACGATGTGTTGTCAGAAATTGTGTCATTCTCCAGGGTCTTGGCTGGTGATGGCGGTGTTATCGACATCACCCTAAGAGGTAGTAGTTTAACATCTGATGTAAACACGGTGTTGTCTTCAAGGGACGGTTACAGTGTGGACAGATTTTCAGACGCTATTGAAAGGGTTATGCAGAGCAATAACAGTATTAAAACGGATGAGAGTTTGGCTCTGACTGTCTCGATAGTCGTGGGTAAAAATGGTGGTGTTCGTCGTAAGGTGCGTGACCTAGCACACGATCAGGTGATCAAAAGGAACAGACTGAATCTTTTCTGCCCAACAAACATCTCAAACAATCTGTGTTTTGCAATCTGCATTGCTCTTTTTCTGAATCCGCATGTACCACATAACACATTAGAACCTATAGCCGAACAGATACAGATAAACATTGGCTACACACGTGACCATAGAGTAGGTTTTAATGATATTGGTCGTTTTGAATATAAGTATGGTATTAAAATAGTTGTGTTCCACAAGAGTCGTTCGGGTAAATTAGAAAAGTACCAAACCAAAGACAAACCACATACCAAGACTGCGTTTCTGTACCTCCATGACGGTCATTATTATTTGGTAAAAAATTTGAAAGCGTTCATGGGGGTGCCGCATGTTTGCACGTTTTGTTATACGGGCTACACTAACGCCAGAGATCATAGCTGTAAATATAGTTGCGATGTGTGTCAAGATGTGATGTGTCACAAACACCCCAGGCGTGTGAAATATTGTGATGACTGTTCGCGTTACTGCAAGTCTGTCTATTGCTATGAGCAGCATAAGAAACAAAAACAACAGTCTATTACAGGGGTGATAGCATCCTCATGCAATCTAACTAAGTATTGCAAAAAATGTGGCCATCGTTATCACGTAAGTTTAATAAAACCAAAACCCCACAAGTGTGTGTCGGGTCGTTGTGTTCATTGTGGTGAAGATTTAATATCGGACACCACACATGAATGTTACATACAGCCGATCAAAATAAAAGAACCCAGTAATTCCTACATCTTTTTCGACTTTGAGACACGCTTTGAAAATGGAAAGCATGAAGCTAATTTTGTCTGCGCTATTACATATGATGGTACAGAATTCACTGCAGAAGGGTCTGACTGCATAGAAAGGCTTATGAGAAAGTTTAGACAGCTCAAATATCAAGGGTACACATGGTTAGCACACAATGCGGCCGGTTTTGACAATTTTCTATTATTGGAATATTTTTCTAGTGTGGGTGTCGCTGTCAAAATCACCATGATGGGGTGTAGACTGATCTCCATGTATGATGAAACATACAAACAACGTTACATAGACTCATATTCATTCATTCCAATGCGTTTGGCTAAAACAACATCAGCCTTAAATCTAACATGCTCCGAGAAAGGACATTTCCCACACAAATTCAATTTAAAACAAAATGAGAACTATGTGGGGCCATACCCTGAAAAGGGTTTTTATGGTTATGACACTATGAACGACAAAGGTAAAAAAGAGTTTGACGAATGGTACGACACAGTCTCAAACGGTGTTTTTGACTTCCAAAAGGAGTTGTATGTTTACGGCAGGAACGACGTTGTTTTACTGCGCGAAGCATGTATCAAGTATCGCGAAGAATTCATTCAGTGCACAAAGCTAGACCCGTTTAATTATACGACATTAGCATCATGTTGTATGGCAGTATACAAAACACATTTTCTACCAAAAGACACGCTGGCGCTGACACACAACAACGCATACATTAACCAGCACAAGACATTCTCTAACGTCTCTATTGAATGGCTTGAGTATGTTAAGCATGTAAGAGATGTTGATGTGCACCACGCTTTAACTCACGGGGAAATGAAGTTTGGCGCATATTATGTGGATGGTTATTATGAAAAAGATGGTGTGCGAAAAGCTTTAGAATTTAATGGTTGCATGCATCATGGTCATGAATGTCGTTACAACCCGAACCAGTGCCATCCTATGTCAAAGGTCTTGTATGGAGATTTGCGAATGCGGTTTGATACCAAGGTGGAGACGCTTGTTCGTGCATATGGTCTAGAAGTTGAAGTGATGTGGGAATGTCAGTGGGCATCTGCTAAGAGGGATGATTTGGATGTTGCCACGTTCATTTCTAATTACACAGCTCCTGAAAGGCTCAAACCAAGAGACGCACTTTTTGGTGGTCGAACAAATGCGTATAATTTGTATTACAAAGCAAAGGAGGGTGAGAAGATTAGATATTTGGACTTCACCAGCTTGTACCCATTCTGCCAGGCCCGGAAGAAATACCCAGTAGGGCACCCCCAAATATTTTTCAAAGACTTTCAACCTCTTGAGGATTACTATGGTCTAGTCAAGGCAACAGTATATCCGCCAAGAAAACTCCTTCACCCTGTTTTACCATACCGTTGTAATGGAAAGTTAATGTTCCCGCTGTGCCGCACATGTGCCGAGCACGAAAACCAGTTGCATTCATGTATGCATAGTGATGAAGAGAGATCTATAACGGGGTCATGGGTCAGTATTGAACTAGTGAAGGCTGTTGAGAAAGGGTATGTAGTTGCAAAAATCCATGAAGTTTGGCATTTCCCAGACAGTTCAGAGACATTGTTCTGCGAGTATGTAAAGACGTTTTTACAGTACAAGCAGGAGGCCAGTGGTTATCCAGCACATGCTGTCACAGAGGAAGAGAGGGCCGAATACATCAGGGATTATTTTGAAAAGGAAAATATCCAACTGAATCCTGACAAGATATGCCTTAACCAGGCGCGTCGCTCTATTAACAAATTGTTGTTAAACAGCTTGTGGGGCCGTTTTTCAATGAGGGAAAACCTGCCCGTGTCTGAAGTGTTAACGGACCCTGAACAGTTTTCACAACACATCTTTGGTGACGGCTATGAGGTTAAACACTTTTCATTTGTGTCCGACACCGCAGCATTGATTCAGTGGTGCTATTCGGCTGGAGACAGCTGTCCAACACGTGATATTAATGTATTCCTCGGCGCATTTACAACAGCGCACGCTCGTTTAGAATTGTATAATCTAATGGATAAATTGGGAGACAGATTGTTGTATAGCGACACTGACAGTGTTATTTTTGTTTCTCGTGAAGGTGATTGGGAACCCCCTCTGGGGCCTTATTTAGGCGATTTGACAGACGAGATTGGTGGTGGTGATTACATTACAGAGTTCTGCTCGGGAGGTCCTAAGACGTACGGTTATCTTACAGCTGGCGGTAAAACATGCATGAAAGCTAAGGGCATTACGCTAAATTCTGAAAACTCAAAAGTTATTAGACTCGACACACTTATTGACCTTGTTGATAATTATGTGACGAATCGCGATACTAGCCGACACACACTTGCTCGCGCTGACGACATTGTGAGAAATAAAAAGAACCTCACGCTGAAAAACAAATCAGTAGTGAAGCGGTTTAAAGTTGTGTACAACAAACGTGTCCTATTGCCTGATTTTTCAACACTTCCTTATGGGTACTAAAGACGGTCGAGGTGTGATAGATGTTGACGGGTTTGATTTTAGATTACAACACCCATTTTCGTGTGTAATAAGCGGACCATCAAATTCCGGAAAAACTTTTTTTGTAAAACAGTTGATTGAGCGTTCTGATGAGTTGATTTCAAATAAAATAGAAAATATAGTATACATTTATGACTGCTGGCAACCCCTTTATGATGAAATGTTAAAGATAAGAAATATTATTTTTGTTCAAGGGATACCAACGTCGCTATGTGACGACACACTTTTACCGCTTAACAGAAATAATTTGTTAATAATTGATGATGTTATGAAAGATGCCAGCAATAATGCCGAAGTGGAAAAGGTGTTTACACAGTATGTACATCACAGAAATTTAAGCGCCATTTACTTAATGCAAAATTTGTTTTTTCAAGGAAAGTCTAGTAGGACAATTAGTTTGAATACAAACTATCTCATATTATTTAAAAATCCAAGAGACAACAATCAGGTTTGTGTATTAGGTAGACAGATGTACCCCGGCAACACCAAATTTTTCATGGAATGTTTTCAAAATGCTGTTAGCAAGCCGTTTGGTCACCTTTTAATTGATTATAAAGCTAAGACTCCTGAAAACTTTCGTCTCAGAACAGATCTGCTTTCAAACACGCCTGTTGTTTACATTCCGAAAATACGCAGATAGATCAGCATGTCGGACAGACTATATAGAAACCTGCCGCTTCTTAAACTTTTATTTAAAGCCACACCAGCACAGAGACGTGTTATTTTACAAACGGCGTCTAATGAACTTATCTTAACTCTGTGTGAGGTTGCCCTTAATGTTCTTAATGGCACTGTACCTCTCACATCAACACAATATCGTGAGTTAAAGAAGAAAAAGTCTGAAATTAAATTTATCGCTGATAAAAAGGTTGGTGTTTCACGGAAAAAGAAAATAATTAATCAGAAAGGCGGCTTTCTTTTACCATTGTTAAGCGTTGCTTTACCATTTATAGCAAGCTTGATAGCGGGGAGATAAACTGAAGACATGGAGTATGCTGAAAAATTATTTTTGGTACCTCAGCACCAGTTGGATAAATTAAAGAGTGATAACAGTCGGGGCGCTGTCCGACAAATTGTAGAAAATGATTTGGACGTGTCGATCAGAGATATTTTGGCCAGGAGGGATCTCGACCCCCACGAGAAGGCCAAACTTTATACATCCGTGTTACAGAGATATTTAACCATCGCTAAACATGGTGATATGGAGACCAATACTTTAACATTGTCATTGCCGCATGCGGATACTGTTAATAAGGAAATAAATGTTGTCGATCAGACTGGTAACAAACATTCCATACTCGATGATGTTCTTAGAAATGTATCTTCGCGAAGCAGACAGAATGTTCAGTATGTTTTAGATACAATGTCTAAATCAAAAGATGTGTCTTCCTGGAATGAATTAGGAGAATTTGTCTTAAATGGACGTACGATCCCAGGGTCACATATTCTGGACTTGGTGAAAAGCATCACCGCCGCACACCGTGTTAGCGATGATCGTAGACCTCAGGGGTGGAGCGAGTTTCTAGAGGCTTTTGCTGTTTTAAACATCCCTCTTTCTACCATACCAAATAAGTTTGTCAGACAAAAAATTAATTTGTTAAAAAATAAAAAGTCTGCTGATTATGCTACACCAGTGAAAGACACTTTGCAATCGCCTGTTAAGAGTGTTGAACACCCCAGATTTCACTCCCCCGTTTTAGACAGAAGTGTTTGGTTAAACTTCTAATTGTTATATATTTTATTTTTATTTTATTTGATGTGTGTGTGATTGTGTTGTTTAATTGATTGTTTTGAATATTTTTCACATTGTTTGAAAACTGCCATTTGTTGTTTTATTATTGTTACATGTATATTTGTAAATAAACGAACCAGAGTTGAAAATCTTTTTTGAAAATCAGTGTTTTTATTCGTCAGCTTTACACTACACAGGGTTATACAATAAACATCTCTCCTTTTTGAACATGTTGTATACAAATAAACGACCTGTTCTTACAAACACACGGATACAAATGTTTCACAAAGGCTGAAACCATATTGTCATTTTTAGTTAAATTAAAACCATATTTTGACATCACTTCTTCATAATTACACAGTCTAACCATGTGGTATAGAAAAAACACACAATGTTGACCGCATGTAGTTGATGTAAAATCTTGAACTTGTCTGGTAGAATACCTCAAAGTCGTGCATGTTGTTTTAAGGAAATCACTAATAATTTTAGGGAACTTGTCATAGGTAGGTGCATTTCCAAAACTGTCAAAAAAACACCCGACACGGTCTTCACTTATGTAGATAGCAAGCCAATGTTCGCCAGGAAGATCAGATGAGTGTGTATTGACAATAGCCGTCACAGGTAATTTCCATATACCATTTGTTGGTAATTGGTCACATGCTAACACACCGAGAAAATGTGTGTTAACAGCCACTTTGTCCATTACAGCAGACAGCTCCAACGTATTCATTAGTAATAATCCACTAAAACTTGTCTTCGGTTAGAGATTTCAATGATGCTGTCAAAAACAGCATACACAACCAAATTTACAGTATGCGGGAGCGGCTGTCTGAAACGGACCTCCAGTCTAATATTACCTGATTTGACCAAAGACACGTGTTGACCGCATTCTTCATCAGGTGTGAGGTTAAACGCATACAGAGTGTAGCCCTGTAGGAAATCCTGCCTATCAATTGGCAATGCCTGGTTTTTCAGATGTCTTCCAGATGCAAGCGCTAACTGGAAGAATTCGCGCACGGCGGAACCAGTGTGGAAATCGGGTTGGTGTGGTTTGGCTGGAAATTGTTGGCCGTCTAAATAGACCGCAAGAAACTCCAAGTTGTAATGTTTAAACGCGAAGGGGTTTTTATTATACGCGCCTGTGAATGCATCATTATCAACCATGGCTATTATCATAGACTTGGGTAGAGTCCCCAAGAACAAATTTTCTTGGTTAGAAACACGTGTTCCAGCGGGTATGGAAAAGTTTTTTAGACACACTCTGTCAATGGGGTATTTAGCCGTTGTTGACAACAATGTCTGGGCATGACCCAACCTTACAGCTGGTGACACAGATACTTTTTTGACAAATAACGATGCAGAGAGAATATTCACTTTGTATGCTAACGCGTCATGCCGCATTAGACAGAAATCATCCTTATTACGTGTCATGCGAATTTTTATATCAACACCGTTAAGCATCAATTTCTCCTGAAAAAATATGTCGCTATGAATCGGGGTCAGCAGTTCTACCACATTACTAGCGTTTGTAAATGCGGCCCTCTTTGCCAAACCGCGATTGTTCCTTGCGGGGTTTGTTTCATCCATATGCCCTGCAGTGTCCAGATAAAAGAGGCCTGCAGAGAAGACAGTTTCCAGGGTGTCCCGACCATAGTTGGCAAGACATTCTATCATGCTACGGTATGGGTAGGTACTTGAACTCTGTGATACCAGCCTGTCTCCTAGGGACACGTCGACCTGTGAAAATATTGTGGCTCCAGGATAGTTTATCAACCCCACAGCGGCTCCGTCATCAATGTCGCTTCCGTCAGGTTTTGTGATTTTAAGACGAAGGTATAATAGTGTGTTATTTAGATCCATATAATCTTCACCATGGCCGGCTATGAAAAACTCCAGTGGGGCAGTGTCGGATATTGCTGACAGCGGCGGAATTTCGACATAAGTGTTTTTCTCAATAGCGGTTTGTGTTAAAGGTACTGTAAACAAGTCCAGTTCTGATTTAATACACTCCTCAGACATGCGATGAAGTAGAGCCATGATCAGAAAATGGTTTTAATAGGTTTCCTACAGGTCGAGGTTGTTGTCAGCTTCCCCTTACGCTTTCTTTTTGACACTATGTGTTTTTTCATCTCAAGCTTGGTTTTCTTAGCAGGACGGACACGCCTCTTACCAGGGGGTCGTTTCACAGATTTTCGAGCCATCACCAACATACCCGACCCATCTTGATTGTGTGCCATCATACGCGTCAGACCGTTACTGACAACATCGCTTACAATGTTTTTAGCAGCTGTTTTTAGATGTGGTTTGGCTATATTAAAACCCTTCTTGAACAACGGTATAGCCATTCTGAATAAATTTCTAAAAATCCCACCAAATCCCGCACCATACATTGTTGGGCTACCTGTATAGCCGGGCATGTGGCCTCCGGCCTGACTTTGATAGTAAGAAACGTAACGTTCAGGATCCATGGCCTGTCTGTTGAAAGATTCCATTTTCAAAACCTAATTCCTTGTTTTACAGGTCTAAGGATTTTGTACGACATCCGGGTCATTTGTTTTAACTACACACTCTAGTATCACACCCGGTTTAAAACCCAAGATGATGGCTAGTTTACCATTAAATATCAAACCGATATCAGATAACGTCTTAATAAATAACCTGTGACTTATTTGGTCATAAACAAGACCTATTGAATGGTCTGCTAGATGGATATTAATCTCAGCAACTAATGCCGGTATATGGTTATAATACCCTGTAGGTAGTGTTATTTGTGTTGTTTTGCCAGATTTTTTATCAATTACGCTAAATGTGGCATCTAGCTCACAAAAGGTTGTCCACGTTCGTGGGTATTGAAACTCTATCACCCCTACTTCCCAGTCACCTTTTAGATCGATTGGTTTCGCTAGTTTTGTTCTATAATTAGAAATTTGATTATCGGGGTATACCGACATAGACGAATTGCTCGGCAGTGTGACGCAAAAACCATTGTCCCCCATATTTGTCCTTTGATGTAAATGAACTAGTTCACAAAGTACAACACCTTTTAAGGCCTTTGTATGTCCACAACATCATTTTCAGGAACCCAGCTGTTAAATTTTGACGGCCAACCTAACCATTTCACTAAAACCATTGTTTTTTTACCCTGTTTTTTTTTATCCAAAATCTTTTCAACTTTGAATGCTTTTTCTGTAGACATGCGTATTTTTTGCAACTCTTCTTCATAGAAACGGCCGTGTATAATGTCACCGTCATAATCTTTCAATTTATAAACGGGTGGTTGTCGTCGGATACATTCTGATATAGTGAAAAACTCCTGTGTATAGTTCTCCTCATACCCCTTTGTAAACGGACCCCTGACTTTAGAAATACGCACAACGTCACCAGTCTTGTACTTAAATATGGTTTTCTTGTCTAATTTGTTTCTCACACCATACAGCGTTTTAAACACGCTAGATTCGTTTTCTTTCGTCACATCAGCTGGCTTGGTTTTGATACTACGGTGGTAACTATTATTGTAACCGCTCATAATATCTTGTAAAACATCAATGTACCTTTTGGAGTTTACAGCTGTTAGATAACGCCACATACGACTTTTTAGCGTTCTATTAAACCGCTCTATGACACTGGCTTTTAGCTCACTACCTGTAGCAAAATGTGTGATTTTGTTTTTTGATACTAAAATTTGAAAATGTTTGTTGAAAAACTCTTTACCCCTGTCAGTCTGTAACTTTTGAGGAACTCTGCCTTCTTCTAATATGTTCGCAAATGCCTTTGAGACTTCTATACCAGACTTATTTTTTAACAGTCGAGCCCACGCATATTTGCTGAACACGTCAATACATGTCAACATATATTTATATCCGTCATTTTCCCTAGAATACGCACTCATATCAACAAGATCAGCTTGGAATTGAGCGTCAATGCCATATACTATAACCCGGTTTCTTTTGTAATTATGTCGTATGGGTTTGTGGAGTGTGTATGCATCCTCTCCAGATAACCAGTCTGAAACCTGTTGATCAGACAGACACAATCCTGTATTCTCTAAAACACCCCGTTTCAAACGATTTTTACCGCCTAATGAACCAGAATTAGACGGCGTGTAATATACCGTTCTCATAAGATTTGATGTGTCGATAGATGACATTGTTGAAAATAATGACCCCAGATTTGTTTGTTTGACTGTTTTATTCACAATGCATCGATGAAATCTAAAAAGTTTGCACACACATCTACATTTTTCTCAACTAGATATTCAACAAATGTTTCAATCACTTTACAAACATCAATTGGTTTCTTTGTTGAAAGTTTTATCACACAAATGTCTATTATATATGTACATAGACAAAGCACATAACCAATTTTTACCACATTTTCACTCTTAGGCATGAGAGACAGTAATTTACTAATAATCACAAGGGTTGTTTCGTCAGAATCTATACATAACTGTGTCAAATGACACCAATCATGCGATGTTGATTTAACAATATTCATTTGGTTCTTGAAATTTTGTAAACGTTTAACATTGACATCATACACACTATTAATGAGGGTAAAATCATCCACACTATCGTCAATACATTTATACAACAAACGTGTCAATTCGCAGTTCACACGGTGTTTCAGCACACGCTTTGACAGACTTTGGTGTCCGCAAACTATCCCCATTTTCACTTAAACAGCTCTGCAAGTCTTTGAATCACCTTCCCAACAGTCAACGGCATCGCTGACAAACTGTTCAGAGGTTTGATCAATCAGACTTTCTCTTAGTTCCTGCAGCTTTTCCACAATGTACGGCTCGCATTGTAATTCACAGACGACTGTTTCAACACATCCTTGAATTTTTAGAAGGGGTAGTTCTATTCCAAAACACTTTAGAAGCCCAGCTATGGCATGTTTTAAGGCGGGCGTGAACAATGTCCTTGTTATATCTTTATAGTATTTTTCAAAAAAGAAGATATCAGGTTCAAACAGACACGAATGTCGAAGTTGACTAGGGTGATCCACTTCACAACCAAGACATGTTTCCTTCAGCTTGTTGTTTATGATGTGTTGTAGGATTACAACGACAGTGGACTTTATCAGTTTTAGCGCCGTAGAGCTTACTTGCCCGTCCACCACATCAATCGGAGCAGATATAGCGTTGTCTTCAGGAGCTTCAGCGATTGTCAGTTGTCTAGCCATCAACGTTGCCAAATCATCCACCGGGTCTTGTCGAAAAACATGCGGGTTCGCAATGTCCACACAACTGAGATCATCACCATATTGACCCAACAAACTGTTGTCTGATACCGCTTTGGCAACCGCCGTCGATTCACCATAGCTGTAGTTTACAAGCCCATGACCCGTGTCAATCGGCGTATATTCAATGTCCGACAGTCGATAATTTTCACACCACATAGGTCCACGGGTGTCAGGATGGTCTGCTGGAAGAATGTCCTCAAACATGATGGCTTGCGTGTTGTTCGTGTCTTGACTTCGTGTGGTTTCAGTGTCGGCTTATGTTTCTTTTAACAGACATCACTGGAAGGCGTTGATCCACTTTTGACCATCCCACAAACGTCATAAGCCAGAGAATCAAACAGGTTAATTTTAACATCCCTAAAATATTCGCAAGGGCTGCTACCAAATGCTTTACCATGCCGTTTCTTCCTTGGCGCAAAAGCAACGTTGGTTTCAGAACTAATAGTTGGTGTAACTGCAGATTCTCTTAAAAGAGACTGATTTACACACACTGTAGACATTTTAAAAAGCGTTTAGCCATAGAAATCCACCAGGGTCATTTTAAATAACACATGCAAGCACAACCCACCCCAAACATGTTGGGGGGTGTGAGGGTGTCAGGGGGTGGGGTGTAGGTGTGAGGGGAAGCCCATATAAGGACATCCTGTACTGACCTGTCACCTGGGTCATAAATCAGGGGTCATAAATCAAGGGGTCATAAATCATTCACAGAGGTGTTTGACAGAAGGTGTAGGATATATACTACTGTTACTCGCCTCATGTTTCTCGGTTGGACGGTTGTGATGACCTTGTGGTACATGTCTCCTCAGTGATAAACCTCATTTTCACACAACGCAGGATGTTCAAGATCTCAGAAACACCCTGCAGCCTCCAACACTATCGCTGGAGCCTTGTCTAGAATGTAGACCTTCAGTCTCAGGGGTACAGCATGTGTGTGTGTTTATGGAAAACACCTTACTTTACACATTACTGAGCAAACTAAGAGCAATAAAATGTTCCTCTTGTTTACTTTGTGTTCTTTGCTTGTGTTCCATGTTGTCGTAACCTGTAGTCATCTCTGTTTGTGTAAGTAATATCCACCAGTCGATACGTCTGAATTTCTCTCAGAAATAATCTCCTTGTGTCATGGGTCTTGAAGACTGTGAGCTACGTGGCACAGGTAACTAGCGTTATCCAGGTTTCTATTCTTCATCGCTGGACTCAGTGACGGAGCAAGTTGTAGAGTGCCCCCTGGTGGAGCAGTTCATACTTCAGTTTTTATTCACTCCTGAGACTATAGGGGAGTAGGTGATGGTAGAAAAGCTAATTTGCCTACAAAAATGGTTCTAAGTTATTGTCAAGATTTATTGAACAATGAAGTTCATCGTTACTTCGAACAAGTTATAAACACTACAAGGAGAACAGACAGAGACTCAATGATTTTTGGACAGATCTGGACATAGTTTGCATCGTGTAGCAGCTACAACAACAGCTTGTCACGTAATGTAATCAGGACACTGGAAATACATGACGTGGGCGTAAACAATTTTGGACATGCAGACACCGACGAGAAATATCCATGGACAGACGGTGGAGATAACATGTTCCTGAATATAAAGTACTCAAAACAGTTTGTTTTGGAAGTTAACACAGGATTTTACAAAATTACCTCTGTGGCCGTTTTGCCAATATCCAGTTTTAAGGTTCCCCCTGCTCCAGTCCTCGCGCTGAATACACCACGACTCCAGCCTCATGCTTGGAGCTTCGCACTGGCCTACATACCTCCTGCAGTGGCAATCAAACTGTATAATTATCTCACTTGTGCCCATGTGCCTTGCATATCTTCAAGGGCCGGCTATTTTGGCAACTGTGGTGGCCTCCCGTTTTCCGAGAGCAGCTTATTGTGGCAGTAATTACAGCACCTAAGAATTTCTTTGCACGTATTTCCAGAGACAAACGCTGCTTCTATCTTCAAACAAGGTCAGCCTACCAGGTCAGTGTGGATACAAATGACCTTAAAAACGGGCCAGCAAGCATTCCTATGATTATTTTCATTCATATGATGTTTGGTATTGTTGTCATCCAGGAGGAAATAATAGTAATTCATCAATGTCAGCGCCCCAGGAAAAATCCCATTGTCCATAATAATGCAAGTATGCATATTATCGCAAACAAAATAGCTCATTTGTTTAAAAGAATAATATGGGTTTTTTATTGGGGCTGCGCCTGGATGATAAGAGGTTCGGGTCTATTTTTTACTCTTTGTGCACACTGCAATGCTTTCAGCATGTGATCAGAGGGCTTGACATCTCCATGTGGCATTTAAGTCATGATTACAACATTTCTCATGCTGTATTTCGGTTTAGAAGGAAGTTCACGTGTGTGGGAGCTCAGAACCTAGTGGCAGGAGGAGGAATAGAAGTACAGGGCTGTAATTAGAGAAGCTGAGGGGAAATGATCATAGCACCGTATAGAAATGCAGCGTAGTGATATAGGGAAGGCAGGGGTGTGTAATACCTCGGCGTCAGAAAGGATAAGGATAATTGGATTTGTCGCATGCTGAAGGCTTGAGAATTCCCTCTTGTAAAACAAATAAGATGCTTAGGAAAATACAACAGCCATGTTCTGTCAAGGAGCGTCTCGTTAAAGCCCGCTTCTTGGAAGACTCCCCCACAATGGGACTGAGGATCTCATATACTCTGATTGGCACTGAGCAATAGGCAAGGCAGTGTACGACTTGGTACACAGGGTAATTCAGTGTGAAATATCAGATATGAACAAGATTTAATTACAAATCATAAATAAACCCTAAATATGATCTGAGTTTGGCGCACACACACACTCAGGCGTGACGGGGTGTTCTCGTACGAGTGGCTGTTCAATTAAAATTTCACATCACTGATGTTTATCACTTTTCCGATTGTAGACACCTCACTTTTTAAGTTTAAACTCCTCGTGTTTTCTGTGTAGAACCTAAGAGACTTGGTCTCAGTCTCGGAAGCAGATTTCTGCATGTAGTGTGAGGCACTCCCTCTGATACAATACCAAAGCTTCATGCTCATTAATATTCCTGTAGAAATCAATGGGTGTAATTAGGAGTTACTCTCTGTGTTCTTTGCATTTGGTGTTGGGACATTGCAGTGAAAAACGAATGCCATTCAGATATAAACCAACATTCATTCTGTCACAGACGTGGGGAGCTAGAGATGAGGAACTGAGGCACTGATGTGTAACATATATTTAACAAGCACACACATAAATACAAACACTAGACTAGGACAATCTACAGTACCCAATAGCAAAGGGACAGACTAAAGACTAACTGAAGATAGAAGGGATAATAAACTAAATTAAGAAGCTAAACAAAGGCAAATGTGGAGATAAAACACAACAGACTACTAAACCTAACAAAAGGAGATTGAAAGTGAGACAAACAGAATCTAAACACTAACACCAGATGAAATCAAAGCAAGCAAATGACTAACATCAGGGCAGTGACAAATGTTAGAACACCTCAAATGGCAACACACACACACACACACACACAAAAAGGCTAGCTGTGAAGATACTTCGTATACAGCACAGCTGCTCCACCGCATGTGCCTTTGACATGGAGGCTATTTATTTCTCCTTTACATGGATACGATGTGTCATACTAGATTTAGCTTAGTTTTTTCATCTGACTTTATGAACCCAAACCAGTTTTAGAATTATTAACCATTGTGCCGTTATAACTGATGTAAATGGCCTCTGCCCTGATTGGTGGATGTCTTTTTGGCTGTGATCATACAGTTGCCTCCTGACAGCCAGAAGAAGCACAATGTTTAATGTTTGTCTCAACATCTTGCATTAAATCTTCCCAGCGTTCCAATTCGCCCTCATCCACTTCGCCTTGCCACTTCCACTCAGGGAAATCCCTGATGTCATCTTAAGGGCTGTTCCATTTCTGTATGGACTAAATTGAAGTGTGTTAGATGAGCCCTCAAAGCAGCAATTTTGCCCAGAATGCATTGTGACATCATGTGATTTCCATAGCGACTGCATAAGGGTATGTCAAAACAAACAAACAAAAAATCTTCACAGTACATACTTCACAGTCTTCATTGACTGTACTGATTCTACTGTATTGAGTGTACAACTCTACAATGAAATTTGTCTTCTGCATTTAACCCGTCCTAGTGATTAGGGGCAGTAAATGCCATGGTAGATTCCATGGATGTTCTTTTCTGGTCCTAAGCCTGGTGCTCTAACCATTAGGTCATGGCAACCTCTTTCTCTTTTACACTATGGTTAAGTTATTCATTCATTCATTCATTCATTCATTCATTGTCAGTAACAGCTTAAACCAGTATAGCGTCACCACATGACCATGACCACACCATGGGAACACCACCAAACTTGCACTTGAAAGCATCATAACACTTCTTATAACTTCAGCACAACAGGGGATTCTAAGGTATACTGCTGTAAGCTATATTTAAAGTTGTAGATTGTAGGTTCATGGTTGGGACATCACTACCATGATATATTTCTCACAGGTTATGTCATTCAGCATTTTTTGCATAGATGGGCAGTAATGCTTGAGATATTATGCTCAAGAGTAATGCTGAAAGATATGGAAAATCATTGCTCTGTGACACTGCGGGGTTTAAAAACTCCATTAGACACTACTGTGTCTGATCCACTTGCACCAGCACAACACACACCACGTCAGTGTCACTGCAGCGCTGAGAATGACCCACCACCCACAAGACACCTGCTCTGTGGGGGTCCTGACCACTGAAGAACAGGGAGAAAGGGGGTTAAAAAAGTTTGCAGAACTACAGAGTGCTCCGGTGTGGTCAGTGGAGCTGATTAAATGGAGAGCGAGTGAAGAAACAAGAAGGTTATTTTAATAGTGTGGCTATTAAAATGAATCAACAATAAATCAGTCAATCAAACCCACCTGGACCCAGTCCACCATTCGGACCATTATGTCTAACAGAGAACATTCAAAGTGACACTTAATCCACTATAATTGCCGTGTCTTTATGAGAAAATGAGGTTTTGGCAGAGCAGCTGTGGTCAGTTGACATAAATCCCATTGATCCGTGCTTCCCCTATCCCACTGCATCATGGAAAACTGCATCCAATTAGAATTCAGCATGTTGACAGCAGTCCGAACATGTTCCCGTAATTTCCTAATTAGCTGTATAATTGACCATAGCATATTAAAATTGAACATGTGCAAAGTAATTGCATTTCCATTTTAACAATTATGCCTCTGTATTAAGCCTAGCAGGCCATTTTTGTTCCAGATAAATAAAGTGAAAGAATGGGGAACACAAACATCGAGTGTTTCATTCTCTCGACACAAAGCCCCTGGTATTTTAGCATTCTGCTCCATGGCGTGTTCAGACCTTTAAGGATGGAATGTAAAAAAACATTGCTTTTGTTTACTCACCCAGAGATTTGATTTGGGCTTTGCTATTAAAATAATGGATATTATTTACATATCTAATATTCAAAGTACCGCTTCAGCACTGGTTTATTTACCATTTTGACTGCATTACTCAGTTCTATGTGTTGTTGAATTCCATCGACACTGCAATTAAGATTCTATCAAACATGTGCGCTCAATAACCAAGCTCTTTCACTGAATCTTTCTTTCTGTATCACCCACTCAAACCCAGCTCTGAAATCCAGCTCCCCCTTTCCTTTGTCCCATGTTTCTTTCAAAGATGGAATGATGGGAGACCAGAACTACAAATCCCATAATTCTCCAGGTTATAAACAGAGGTAAGGTGACCTCCATTTTCCTTGCCTGCTGCTCACTGGTGACAAGCGACAACCTTGAAGTGGAGCATGACTGCTGTCAGTTCAGGGTCATTTATTTATTTTACCTTGAGCAGAAAGGAGTTGTTCTTGCTCAAACAATTAGTGTATTTTCCTTCTTCTCCCCGGTACTGTATTGCTTCTGCTTGGCAGCCGCTCTGGGTCCTCTCTTTGTGTGACTGGCAGCATGGAGGTCATGGAGACCTGGTAGATGTAGTGTTTTAATCTCATTTCTCCGATTTCAGATTGCAGTAAGTTTCTTTTGAGGTTGTGAAGGTCCTCTCCACTTTCTCCCGTTCTGTCCTGGAGTCATGAATTCTGCTGTTGTTTTTCAATCTCTTTCTTTGTTCCTTTCATTTCTCAACCCAGTTTTCTCATCAGTTTCAGTAGTTTCCATTTTCACCCATTGGGTAAAACCATCTAAATCAACAAGCTGCGAGAGTGTCACAAGCTTCTTCCAAGAACCACTGCAGATGGAACACCAGTAGACAGCTTAAGTAACCACTTACCCAGTTCAGGGCCACAGTGGGTCCCGAGGGCACTGTGTAGAGAGTCACTCACTCACAGTGAGGCAACAGGTAAAGTTACTCTCACACAGCTCCAAGGTCTTGGGGTTGTGTATTTGAGCCCCACCTCGGGTCACTCTCTGTGAAGAGCTTTGTGTGTTCTCACTGTATCTGTATGGGTTTCCCCCGGGTGCTCTTGTGTCCTCCCGTAGTCTAAAAACACACATTGGTAGGTGGGTTGGCTGTTCAAAAAGTGTCCATGATAGTAATAATACATACTATTTTCATCATTATACATTTTTATTACTGTAAAATGATTAAAATTAACACTTATATAATTGTAATATGAGAATATGAGGCTTAGCTTTGAAAGTGGCTGACAGAAAATCAGTCTGATTGGCTGTTAGCTGTGGCACACCAAACTAATTGATTATTCATTCACTCTCTCACCACTCTCGCTGTGTTGTAGAATGGAAAAAAAAAGTCATTATTCTCTGTTAGCCCTATTAGCATTTTTATCAATGTATCTAAAGAAAAATAGCATGCTAGACCCCAGTGAATTTCCCTGCCCTTGTGTGAGTTATTCATACACAGATCATGTACAAGCTTCATTTATTTTGTTTTCTGCTGGTATAGTGTGTAAGAGACTACAGACACAAGCTACAAATTCTTTTGGCTTATTCTCCTCTCACCCCATGTTTACTGTTATGGCTACTATACACAGTTATGTCACCTACCAACCATAGATAAGTCAGTCTAAATATTACCCTCATAGCCACTCTTTAATTCAAATAGTGTTTACATTTTCAGCATTTAGCAGACGCTCTTATGCAGGGATACTCACAGAAGTGCTTAGTGTTCAGACAGAATGTGTATCCTAGCTAGTACAAATAGGTTAGAGTCCAAACTCCCCTTGAGCTCAGACGCTGCCAGAACAAAGGCCAGTGCCGATACCTCAAAGGAACAAAACATAGTAAGTGCAATACACAGCATTTAGTCTGTGCTCGTACCTAGAAAGAAACCAATTAGACTAGATTACTCACATGCCTCACGTGTTTTATGTATTTCCGAGAGAAAAAACTGTCTTCACTATTTTTTTGGCAATTGGCATCATTCTGTGTTGTTGTGTTTATTCCCTGCCCCATATCCTCCCAGTCAGTACAGCAGTGGCAGAGTAAGTGGAGTGGTGTGAAGTAAAGAGACGCTCCCAGTCATGGCTCTCCCTCTATGATGATAGACCACTGTAATAGAGCAGTTTACTCTGGAGTGTTTACGCGTCCCTCTGGACTTCATGTCCTGCAGCTAAAACCACAGCAGCTTCGCAAAAAAAAGACACGCTGCCAAAACCCTTGTGAGTAAGTGTGCCATCAAGAACTGGGCGTCTTTTAAAGAAAATGGAGAAGTCCTCAACACATGAAAGAAAGAAGGCCCAGAGAACAAGTCGAGCGAAGAGGAGAAAGCAAGATTTCCATGGGCTCTTTAAATTTTCATGGCGCCAGAGAAGGGAGAGAGTGCTTGGAGAATATCGCAGGATTCCTTGCGGTTTTATGTGCTACTTTCAAGTGACGAATTGAACCTCTCATATGCGTCTCCCTTGCTTAGCCATGTCTCTGTCAGATCAATAGTGGAAAGCTGAGAGCTGGAGATGTTTTCACAGAAGGTAGAGGATAAAAGCTTCTCGCACTGTCCCCCAGTGGACCGTTTGAATTAGTTCTTATGTCTTTTAAAATGGCTTTATCGATTCACACCAACAAATCATTGCCTTTCGGAATTGAATATATATTTCTCCATTTATAATTATCTCCTTTATGTTGTCTTTAAGATTTTGGCCAATCTTTGTATAAAATGTTCCTCAATCGCAATTCATTTTATTAGCTCCACTGTCCATAACACGTTCCACCATGAGAACACCCATAGGATTATCACAAATCAGGTATGGTTGGGGTGGTGGAGCTTTTTCTGTGTTGGTGGTGCATGGGATGGTACAACTGGATCAGACACAGCAGGGGGTGAAAAATGAGGAATGTTGGTGAATAATGAGTTAGAGGAGGAATAATGCTAGAGCAGCTCACTGGCGTTTGCAATGCCTTGTTGTTTTAAACAGCAGGGAGGGCTTTTACAATATTCCTTACTTTTTCACACTTCACATTCTCTCTGCTTTCTTATTTACAGGAGACTCTCTGACAAACAGGTTTAAGTTAAGAGTGTGTACCACATTGATCACTTGTCAAATTATGTAATAAGGCTTTGGATGGACTTGAGATAAGAGTCGGTGAATCCTAAATCAGGACTTTTTGCATTTGCTTCTGTAATGCATTCATCTCAAGTAACTGTTTCATCCTTCATCCATTACAAAGTTGCTTTTTTTATTGCCTGTGGATATTCATTAATTTGATACATCTTTTATTTAATAGAAGTGCACTGCAGAGAGAGTGCAAACAACAGAGACAATAACCGTGCTAAATAATCATTTTCAGGAATACTGTCTCATTTTTTTTTTTTATCTTTATAATTATTTATATTAATTAAATTGTATTTTATCAGTTGCAAAACCAACAAACCAAAATCTAATGTATCAGAATCCCATAGAGCTTGACCACCAATGGTCTGTTGTGTTGTGTGAGCTGTATTTTATAAAGCTAATATAAAACAATGAATAGTTTTGGAGGTAAACAATGATTTATTGCTTTTTTGTTTTTTTACTGTTGCCATATATTTCTGATTAGTTTGGGGAATTGGCGACCTCTCTGGTGGGAATATTTAATTTCATGAAATGTGCGGAGGAGCATTGTTTTGTGGGTTGGGCTGTGTGCTGTTTTCCATATTTTTGTTAATTTCACTAACAGAAGTAAACTCCTGTAGTGGAAGCTTTCCAAATGAACCAGGTACAAGACACGGTGGAGAAGAGTACAAGGCACCTATAGAGAAAAAGGTCATATACCAAAAGTCATATTTGATGTTGATGTGATGTTCTTGTAGAAGCACTGAAGAGTCACCTTCATGCCAGGACTTGGTCCTAAGCCCAAACAAATTAACAACTGCGTGGGAGGATAGTTCAGCGTGTGGGACTGCACCCCGATTCTGATACATTGTTCATTCAGACATACAGGCCAACAACCACCATAGTTGAGTTGAGAACCAGACTGCCTGGTTTGCCAAGCAACAGTGGGCAAAGAGAAACTAGGCAAGCCAAGTTTTTCCAGACCACCATTAGTCATATAGCCATTGCCATAGAGGTGTTTCAAAAACATGAAAGCCCAAAACACATACCTTTATCATTGGAAGGTCTGGAGAACCCTTCCTGCAGAGCCGGACAAACAGCATGTTCTTGTCATATTTTCTGTTTTTCAGCCACGGTTCGCACTGAAGAACCTGCTGTTCTTTGGTTCCTGCTGGTGGAAACGTACCGAACTGTTCCAAATTTAGTTCACAAACTGAAATGTGAAATATGGCTGAACTAACAGCCGGTGGTGTAGTAGCGCCACCTTAAGTTCTCTCTGTGAACTCACAGTTCCTAACTTCAACATTAGGAGTCAGTCAGTCAGTAAGCGAAAATGCTTCTTCTAGGACGGCCCAGTAGGCGGTCCAGCAAAAAAGACAACATCAAATAATGTGGGTGCTTTCAAAACATCGGTGTAACAAAGTCAAACCTTTATTACTCATGAAAGCCAAGCCAGTGGTTGTTCTGGTTGTTTGAGCTCTGTTGCTCTCCCATGTAGCCTGCCTGTTCTCATCACTTCTAAATTTGTTTGGTTCGACCACGGGAGGAGGCTCTGCAGTGGATGACAGGGTTCACTGTTCTAATGTCTCAAAACTCAGTGCTATTTCTCTTCTTACATTCAGCACTGTACAGATCAGTACTGTGAGCCAGACGCCGCTGCTAATATTACTCAGGTAATCACCTACCCTCTGACCTTGTGTTTGTCACGACAAAGTTTACAATCCTCACTTTAGTCTTTTTATAGTTGCTAATTATCTGTACACATATTAACCTCTGCTATGTGCTACATAATCCAGTGTGACATCTCCCTTGTTCCGTTAACCTTCAAAATATGTCACATAACTAACATTTAGAGTGATATTAATGTATTTTTTACTTGTGAACAATAGAGTACACAGATTGTTCGCACACACAGTGTCTGTGTCTGTGTGGGTTTCCTCCGGGTCACTGTCTGTGAGGAGTGTGCTGTGTTCTGTGTGTCTGCGTGGGTTTCCTCCGGGTGACTGTCTGTGAGGAGTGTGGTGTGTTCTCTCTGTGTCTGCGTGGGTTTCCTCCAGGTGACTGTCTGTGAGGAGTGTGGTGTGCTCTCTCTGTGTCTGCGTGGGTTTCCTCTGGGTGACTGTCTGTGCGGAGTGTGGTGTGTTCTCCCTGTGTCTGCGTGGGTTTCCTCCGGGTAACTGTCTGTGAGGAGTGTGGTGTGTTTTCTCTGTGTCTGCGTGGGTTTCCTCCGGGTGACTGTCTGTGAGGAGTGTCGTGTGTTCTCTCTGTGTCTGCGTTGGTTTCCTCCTGGTGACTGTCTGTGAGGAGTGTGGTGTGCTCTCTCTGTGTCTGCGTGGGTTTCCTCCGGGTGACTGTCTGTGCGGAGTGTGGTGTGTTCTCCCTGTGTCTGCGTGGGTTTCCTCCGGGTAACTGTCTGTGAGGAGTGTGGTGTGTTCTCCCTGTGGCTGCGTGGGTTTCCTCCAGGTGACTGTCTGTGAGGAGTTTGTTGTGTTCTCCCTGTGTCCGCATGGGTTTCCTCCCATGGTGCAAAAACACACATTGGTAAGTACTACTAAAAAAAAAGTGCCCATGATAGCAATAATACATACTATTTTCATCATTATACTTTTTTCACTTAATATGATTCAAATGAATACTTGTATAAAGTGATATGAGTTTTGTTGGGGCTTAGCTTTGAAAGTGGCTGACAAGAATTATTTTGAGCTATTAGCTGTGGCATACCAGGTATGTGTGTGTGTATGTGTCGTCCTGTGAAGGACTGGCGCCCCCTCCAGGGTGTATTCCCGCCTTGCGCCCCCTCCAGGGTGTATTCCCCCCTTGCGCCCAATGATTCCAGGTAGGCTCTGGACCCACCGCGACCCTGAACTAGATAAGGGTTACAGATAATGCATGAATGAACAAATGGTAAAAGAACACACAAGTAATACCCATATTCATTTTTAAACCCGGGGTATTTTGACCATTTCTCACATATTGTATCAGAGATTTCTCCAATGGACTCAGTAACACTCTCAGAAACACATCCCACATAGTGCAGCTTTACGTTTGTGCTGTTTTCTGTAAACACTTCAATATATTGTGTAGCCAATCAGGAGCTCCTGAATCTGCTTACATCACAGCTCCTGACAGCTGCACAGTGAGGTCCTTAGGTGAGAGAACAGTCAGTTGTATCCTCAGGCAATGAAGCACAGAGTTATTTTATTATTATTTTCATGAGACTTGTCATATGCTTCCTTTGCTCAGTAACCAAAGATCAGTACAGCACAGGGCAGTCAGCTGACCATCACACCTCTCCTCTGGGAGCTTGGAGTGGAGTCAAATTTACATTCTGTTTACCACAGATGAGCTGTGTTTATGATGTATTTGCTGAAATGCGGGACTCGTTTCCGTTTGCAGAAATTGCCACAGCTGAACTCAGATGTCGTGCAGCGTTGGAGTTATTGAAGGAACATGTTTGCTCTTGTCATCACTCAGCAGGAGGATCGATAATTCACAGATGAATGTAATGCGTGTCCTCGGCTGAAGTCACTTTTTTCCCCCCACCTACAGAGATCCTACATGATCTAAGATCATTCGTGGTGTTCGCTGTGTTTCTGTCCAGCAACCCTTTGTAGAAATCATATATATATATATATATATATATATTATATTATTTATAAGAGCGGGCTCTTGGATTCTTATGACAGTTCCTCTGCATACTGATTAAATTCAAATTGAGCTTCTATCTGAAAAGCCCAGCAGACAAATCAACATTAGGCAATAACCATTTGGAGAACACACTGCAAAAAATTCAATCTTAGCAAGTCAAATCATCTCAAATCTAGTCGATGGAGCTAATATTTTTCGTTCTGAGAGTGTTGTAGGACTAGATTTGCATTTCCTGAAAGAAAATAGTATTTGAAAAGAGCTGAAAGTGTGTGTGTGTGTTTTAGGTGGATCATGAATAAAGTGAGAGGGGAGAAAAATGTAAGTAAGAGAGTGTGAGAAAGTGAAGTGTGAGGAGGAGAAATGAGAGGTAGAGAAAGTGAGGAGTGAGAAGTAGAGAGAGAAGAGCGAGGAGTGTGAGAGAGGATGTAGAGTGAGAGGGGGGAAAGAGTATAGTGTAAGGAGGAGGAATGGAGTAAGGAGAGGAGAAGGATAGTGTGAGAGGGAGTGAGAAGTGGAAGGAATGAGAGCGAGACATGTGTAAGTGTAAGATGGAAGAGAAAGGAGAGAGTGTAAGATTGAGATGAGAGATTGTGGAGCTAGAAATGCGAGAGAAGACTGAGGAGTGAGCAGTGAGAGAGAGGGAGAGGGAGGGAGGGAGAGAGAGAGAAAGAGAGAAGATAGTGTGAGAGGGAGTGAGAAGTGGAAGGAATGAGAGCGAGAGATGGGTAAGTGTAAGAGAGAAGAGAAAGGAGAGAGTGTGAGGTAGAGATGAGAGATTGTGGCGCTAGAAATGCAAGAGAAGACTGAGGAGTGAGCAGTGAGGGAGAGAGAGAGAGAGATAGAGAGAGAAGGATAGTGTGAGAGGGAGTGAGAAGTGGAAGGAATGAGAGCGAGACATGGGTAAGTGAAAGAGAGAAGAGAAAGGAGAGAGTGTGAGGTTGAGATGAGAGATTGTGGCGCTAGAAATGCGAGAGAAGACTGAGGAGTGAGCAGTGAAAGAGAGGGAGAGGGAGGGAGAGAGAGAGAGAGAGAGGGAGATAGAGAAATAGAGAAGGATAGTGTGAGAGGGAGTGAGAAGTGGAAGGAATGAGAGCGAGACATGGGTAAGTGAAAGAGAGAAGAGAAAGGAGTGACTGTGAGGTTGAGATGAGAGATTGTGGCGCTAGAAATGCGAGAGAAGACTGAGGAGTGAGCAGTGAGGGAGAGAGAGAGAGAGAGAGAGAGAGAGAGAGAGAGAGAGGGAGAGAGAGAGAGATAGAGAAGGATAGTGTGAGAGGGAGTGAGAAGTGGAAGGAATGAGAGCGAGACATGGGTAAGTGAAAGAGAGAAAGGAGTGAGTGTGAGAGAGAGATTATGGAGCTAGACATGCGAGAGAAGACTGAGGAGTGAGCAGTGAGTGAGAGAGAGAGAGAGAGAGAGAGAGAGAGAGAGAGAGAAGGATAGTGTGAGAGGGAGTGAGAAGTGGAAGGAATGAGAGCGAGACATGGGTAAGTGAAAAAGAGAAAGGAGTAAGTGTGAGAGAGAGATCATGGAGCTAGAAATGCGAGAGAAGACTGAGGAGTGAGCAGTGAGAGAGAGAGAGAGAGAGAGAGAGAGATAGAGAAGGATAGTGTGAGAGGGAGTGAGAAGTGGAAGGAATGAGAGCGAGACATGGGTAAGTGAAAGAGAGAAAGGAGTAAGTGTGAGAGAGAGATTATGGAGCTAGAAATGCGATAGAAGACTGAGGAGTGAGCAGTGAGAGAGAGAGAGAGAGAGAGAGAGAGAGAGAGAGAGAGAGCGAAGGGGAAGGAGAGAGAGAGAGAGAAGTGTGAGAACCTGCCGAGACCCTGATGGGAACGATGTGGCTACAGAAGATGAATGAATGACTGGATTAACTTATGAACCTGTAAACCAAAACATGAGATGGAAAGCGATGATAACCGCAACTATTCGAACACAGCTGATGGGAATGTAAGGAGAGATATGTTTACGCAGTGCATTATGGGACTTGTAGTGAATTTATCAGCTCTTTATAAGTCATTGGAGCTCTCTGCTAGAGCCGGAGATGCAGTAAATGTCAAGAATTCCACAGTTAAACTCATCATGGCTCTTACTCCACTGTGACAGAAAAGTGAAACCCATACTGTCCCTGGAGAAGCACTCCCTGGAGTCGTCTTGACCACAGTCTGTAGACAGAAATCAGGGAAGGTAACGCAGCCTTGAATTTGGACAGATATACTGGCACTGCTGAAGTGGAAGGCACAGAATAGTTCACAGTCCATTTTGAGTTGTGAGTGCTGTGGGAATGAAGTCAGTAATTTAGTGCTGTTGGACGTGAATGCTCGGTGTCTGCGCGGAGTACATGGGATCCAGCGCAGTGTAATCTGACAGTGAACTGATGGGTTCTGGGATAAAGGAGACAGCCTAGTTATCAGATGCTGATCTCAAACAACAATGTGTCGACTTCAAGAGCTTATTTCATTCAGTGTGTAAACACAGTGCAACTGTCAGATATGAATGAGCTGATCCAGTCTTTAAAAACACTGTTTTATCTCACGCTCATATAAAAGACCTTCAGAGAAACAGAATTCATGAGAAAATAATCGTAATACTTTGGCTGCATCTGAAATCTTAATGTGCTCATGCAGCGCTTAATACTGCTTTTAAATGAGTGTTGAACATTTCGGATGCACTTTAGCTTCACAGCTGAATGGCCTTTTACTTTGGAGCTTCATGAAGAAAATGTTCAAAACGAAGTGCTGAGATAAATTAAAGAGCCGGTGAGCTTTTAAAGTTCACACAATGCCATGTTACACAAAGATCACAGTTTTTACAGCTCTTAAAATCGTTAAAGGACATATAAAAGAGAAAGAGAGAGAAAGAGAGAGAGAGAGAGAGAGAGAGAGAGAGAGAGAAAACTTGCTCAGAGCATGTTCACATTAATTTGTGTATTTGCTGCCTACCAACCCACACACTGAGAAACAAGACCACCTAGTCTGAAAACATGGGACAAACCTCACTGTTCTGATTCTGCTCCACTTCTGACGTCAAATACAGAGACTGTATACCCCCCTCGTCTGAGTCTGTCCAATCACAGCTTTAAATGAGAGCGCAAAGACAAGGTTAAATCCAGCAAAACAGACACAACAAGCGCAGAGAAATAAGAACACTGAGTATAAACAGAGAAAACGAGAACGGAGAAGAAAGAGAACTAAGCGACAACGGCTAAAACTCAGAGCTGCCCCTCCTCGCTCCTCTCTGCTGTGGTCGATGTGAACAGTGAGCGGCTCATTATTATTTAATCCTACCATTTCTAAAAATAGAACTCACTTTGAGGTCGGGTGAAGCCTCTGGTAGTAATTAAGTGTGAAATAACATCTAAAAATAGTCAACACTCGTTAATTCCTGGGCTTCTAAATAAACAAGTATTTATTTCATCATATTTTGGAAATATTCTTATAATAATAATAATAATAATAATAATAACAATAATAATGTTTATTTTTATAAGCAAATGAGTCTAATATCCACTGCCCCAAAGCCATTTTCATTAGTTGGGATATTGTCCATATTGGCCCTGAACTAAAGGCTCAAAGCTGGCCCTGCTGTGACTGCCAGGGTTTTATCAGTCATGGATCCTAGAACTGAGAATATAAAGGGAAATAACTCAGTCTGCTCTTTAATTTTGTCACTGTCACATCCTGGCCCTATCTTGTTTGTTTTCCCCCCGCCATGTGGCTCTGTCTGTCTGTTATTGTCCATGTCTCCGCCTTCGTCTCCGCCTCTTTTACGTCACCCTCGTTATTTGTCTCAGGTGCGTCTCGTCTGTGTTTTGCATTTAAGTCCCCTTCCCTCACTTCCTGTTGTCGTTCATTTGTTCTTTGTAATGTTTCGGCCCATGTTGTTCTCATGTTGTTTCAAGTGCTCGATTTGTTAGAATCCCTAGTCATGTTGTTTCTGGTTCTCGTTCTTAGTCTTGTTCTTTCCTCACTTCGTGTTTGCCCTCGAGTTTGTTTATGTTTGTTTTGTTAATTTCTTGTAAAATAAAGTCTGTGTTATTAGCGTGTGCGTCCGCATCCGTCAGTCCACACCCCACAAGCCTGCCAGTCACAGTAATATGCCATGTACCATCCAAAACGACCATCCAAAATTCAAATGTTTTCAACTTACATACACCCTAGTGTAACAATTTCTGAAAAGTTACCCATTGTATGAATGTGTTGAAGGCTGTACATTCAACAATATGTGAAAACGCAACAGGCGCTTGGTAAAACTTTTGTCAAAACATGGCCAATTAAAAAAAAAAAAACAATATCAAATATCGGTTAGCATTTAAACCTCAAGTGACTACATATTTCAGTAGCCAAGGGTCTTTAGAAAAGAAAATAACATATTGAATATGGCTACCTCACGTAATTACTGTTTGACTGCAACTGAAAGAGGACTGAAAGCAGCTGTTCTAAAAACGGTTGTTTAGACGGGAAGAACACAGAGGGAGGATATGTACGAGGTGAACACTGTTCTTGGCAAAACTCAGCTGCCCCTTGTGTCATGGCAATCAGTAGATGTCAAAAAAAAAAAAAAAAAAAAAAAACACCCCCCCCACACACTACCACATAGAAACAAACACATGCAGTGTCACTGAACGGGGACCTGATTGTACTTGAGACATACAATAAGAGGCTGCTGGACAGAGGATATTAAAACAGCCCAATTGGATTGGTGTGGGTCCTGGTGACCGAGTCTAAGGCCAGGATGATATTACCAGGGTTGTCAATGTTAAAGCTTGATACGAGCAAGAAGGGCCCAAATAATAGGACTTAAGGGACTAGTGTGATCCAGTAATAGGCTTATATCAAAGAAGAGAATACTTACTCTGGGAGGGAGAGAAAGGGGAGGGAGGTGGAGGCAGAGAGAGAGAGAGAGAGAGAGGGGGTTGGTATCGGTCCGGTCTCACTTTTGCCCTTTTCATCCTTTTAGCAGCCATCATCTCTCCCTGTGGGGCTTGTCAATTTCTTCCAGGACTCATAATTGCTTTGCTCCCTGTTGTATTATAGGCTCCTGCTGCGTTATCGCCATAGCAATGACTGAGATTACTTTATCGATTTTCATGTTGGTTACCTCCTTTCTCTCCGTCGGTAAAAACCCTGGATACATGCCGGTTATTTTCCAGCATCTAAACTCTGCATGTCTTCCTTCTAAATCCAGGAATGTGTTCACAACAGTGATTAAAAAACCCCCACCAGATATTGAACACCTCCAACAGCTGGCTTGAGGTCTGAATCTGTTACATCTCACTGTTGATAGGCACTCAAACCCGAAATTCAGAAGAGAAGCAGCACACATCTCTTCATGAGGATGGGAAGTAGTCTCCATCTTAAATCTGACACTGCAAACTGAGTCTTGGGCATCATTCACCCTACGTCACACTACATGGCCAAACAATTCAGGCCATGGGGCATTAACCCTCTTTGCTACTGCAACAGCTTCTAATCTTCTTACACCAGCAGGATAGGGTTAAAGCATCCAAAAAGAAAAAAAATATATATAGCCAGAGCTTCAGATGCTTGAAGGCAATGCTGATGGGGGCTGTAGCCACATGACTCCATCCCTGAGAACCTATTAATAAAAGCTCTGTGAGAAACACTTGGCAAGTTGCACTTGGGTATAAAGGGCTTGGGAGAGTTGAGGAGAGGGAAGTAGGAGATGTAGAGGAAAAAAGAGGGTTGTTTGTTTGTTAGCTTTTGGTTTTTTTTACGACCATATGGATGGCATTCTTGCATCTGTGTCTGTGAATATACAACAAGGCCAAAGCCCTCCTACCTCCAGCAGGTAAATAGCTCTCTTCAGAAGACTTTATACATGCTGAAACATTGCTGTGAGAATCAGACTCCATTCAGCAATTCACTGTAGATTTCTGAAGGTAGTTTACTTCTCATTCTCACTATGACACATTCAGAATAAGTTTACATGGGTTAATCTCTACCCTTCTGTCTTTTCAGGCTTATTACCAATGGTATTCACTGCCGGGCCAATAAACAACACTGATTGTGGATCCACATTTATCTTTTGTCAACCATGCACAATGTCACAGCATTTATTTCCATTCAGGGCTTCAGCAATTTCTGTCTGTGATCTTGTGCTGATGACAGGAAGGTCGAACCCAGTTTATAGTATCTTCTCCATGGGGTTTAGGTTTGGGGTTAGGTATCCTCCAAGTAGCACTCTTTCAGTTTGAACCCCAGGAAGAATTAGTCCATTGATGGGACAACCTTTCAGTCCGTACAGGACACTGCTGATCTTAGACCTGACTAAATAAAGGAACCCCAGAGCCTAACCCTGCCTCCAGAGGATGGTACAGCGGGAACTATCCAAGATGGGGAACCATACCTTCATGTACTTCTTTCTTGCCTTAAAGCACCCACTGCTCTGAACTAGAATCAGTCTTGACATATTAGACCTAGTGAAATTTCCTAGTGCTGCATTGTCCAGTCTTTTTTGCTCGCTAGCAAACTGAAAGCATTCTCCTGATTAGCCTTTGATGCTAACCAGGCTGCACCGCATTTTGGGCTTGATCCTGAGGGCTCTGGCCGACTTGTGAGTGTGGGAATGATTTTATGTTGACTACTGAACACAGAGTCCTACTGTCCTTCCCCTAAAATTTGACTTCATCTGTATTTCCCTGATCTCTTAGCACTGACATTTGTGTTTTGTTTTGTTCCTGACCACATTTCTTCTGCTAATTGGACTGTTTACCACTATTGGTATAATGTACTGGACATTTCTGAATCCCCTCCAAGTCATTTCAGCTCTCTGTTGCATCTCAGGATTTGTTTTCTTTGCTCAATGCCAGCCAATACTTTGACCCTCGTGTAATACAGTAGCATCTGTCCATGACCATGAGATAAATCTTCCAATATCAGTGGTTATATAATGAGAAGCTACTCACTGCTCCAGTCAGGTTAAAAGAAAAGGTACTGGCTGAAATATTAACATTACTGTAGTAATGATGCAAGCACAAGGATTTGTTTCTGAAGTCCACACTTGTTACGGTGTTGAGCAGAGCAGCAGGAGGATAGTTTCCTCATTTGGGTATTGTTTCATTTTAGTGGTTCTTCCTCTGATTCTGAGGAATAATTTTTTTAAAAGGAAGAAAAACCTGAACAAATAATACAAGTTTAATATTACATTAACCTGAACAGAATGAGCTGACTTAACGGACGCTACATTTTAACACTGTTTCGAAAAGTGCGCTGCCTTCTGGCAAGTCCTGCACACATTCATCACAGTGACCTGAAATAGGTTTGGTGGAGTATGTACCAGCATTTAATAGCAGTCTTCTCTCACTTCGAATTTGGCAACATCCATTGTTTGTTATTTCAAGAATTTCCTGACTTCTCTGCACAGTGACACTTTGACTCAGTGTTAATTAGGGCTGGGACAAAGGATCGATCCTGAGATGCATCGTGATTTTCTCATGAATTGATTTAAAAATCCATAGGAGCATCCATAATTGGATTTTTACATACACACACCACACACACACATGCAAGGTCAGTGGATTCCTGCTCATCCAATAGTTCTTCTAGAATGACGGGGTTTTGTCAGGGGATTGTGCCTCTTTGCTGCAGTAATAGGGGAGGCTGTGTATTAGCCCAGCTGTGAAGGTTTGATAGCATTCAGCCTTGAGAGACAGAGGTACTACCATGAGGTCAGGTGCTGATGATGGATGACTAGTTCTGGATCACAAACACCACTCCAACACTTCCAGCAGTATTGAACTGAGCTCCATCACTCCATCACTCCAGAGAACACAAATTCACAGCTCTACGGAGCAGTGCTAGTGGTCTCCAGTGTTTCTATTCTGTTGCCAACATTCCTATGGAGCTGTGTGTACAAGTGGACTTATGGGTACACAGAGGGTGCATCTTAAAGTAGCTGAATATTCTCATTTGGGTAGTTCTCCAGCGTGATAGGAGTATGAAGAGGCAGTGCTGTGGTGGGTCAGCCCCTTGCCTGTAACCACTTTATCCAGTTTAGGGTCACGGTGGGTCTGGAGCCTACTCTGAATCACTGGGCACTAAGTGGGAACACACCCAGGAGGGGGTGCCTGTCTCATGCAGGGTGACACATACTCACACATTCACTCACATCTATGGGCACTTTTGAGCAGTTCTCTCTGATGAGGGCTCTGCCCATATTCACCACCCTCTGAAGAGCCTTGGTCCCCTGTGCAGAGCTATTCCCAAACAAGACTGTGATGGCGCTGGTGAGAGTGCTCTCTCTGCTGCTCCTCTAGAAGGAGATACCAGGGTTTATTGGATTCCTTCATGGAAGTCGACTCAAGAAATGCAGCGAGGGATGTTTAGTAAACCCTTTCTGTCCACTCCGGTCACGGCCTGGTAGCAACTGGGTTACTGGACACATAATTCCTCTTCCTTTACGTCCTCCCAAGTGCTGTTACCCGGACAACCGTGCCCCCGCCAGGCTCGGGGAGATTTGCCCATGATCCAATTAAGGTGCATGTCCTCACATGCTGCATACCGAACCATCTCATGGGCAGATGATAATTACCCTGGGGGGGCCCACAACTCCAAAAAACACTGCTTTAATCCTTGCCAGGCGGGCAGCAGCTTCCTCTTCAGCAACTTCCTGTCAATGCTGGCTCCCAGGGGCCACAAGGAGCTTGGGCTGTCGTTGGCATTCTGCTGAAAGTGCTTATAGATGAAGACCCAGATACACAACCGAGTTGAAGCAATGGATCAGTTTGCCAGGGTCTCAAATCTCTGTTTGCTGTTGGCTCTGGCTGGATACAGATGTTTATGTCTTCACACTTACAGTAGGATACGTTTGGATCAGATTATGTGTTTGCTTTTCTATATAAGCTACAGTTCTCCTTCGAAAATACATAGAGACACAGCCATAATATTAAAACCACCTCATTGTTTCACAGTCATTTAATATTTTATCAGCTCCACTGACCATAAAGGGGCAATTTGTATCTCTACAACTACAGACTGGAACCCTTCTGTTGTTCTGCATACTATGTCACCCCCCTTTTCCCTGTTCTTTAATGCTCAGGACCTCCACAGAGCACGTGTGATGTGGTGGTGGGTCATTCTCAGCGCTGCAGTGACACTGACGGGGTGGTGGTGTGTTAGTGTGTGTTGTGCTGGTGTAGAGTGGATCAGACACAGCAGTGCTGCTGGAGTTTTTAAACCCCTCAGTGCCTGGACTGAGAACAGTCCACCAACCAAAAACATGCAGCCGACAGCGTCATGTGTCACTGATGAAGGACTAGAGGACGAGCGACACACACTGTGCAGCGACAGATGAGCTACTGTCTCTGACTTTACATCTACAAGGTGGACCAATTAGGGAGGAGTGTCTTTCAGAGTGGACAGAGACTTACAATGCAATGTAATTCATAAAACATAGCACGCATTCATATCTTGTGAATACTTGCATAATCTGCTCATGAATAGTGTATTGTAAAGCAGTGCTTTATAAATATAGTATGTGTGTAAATGCTTAAGCATGTATCTTGCCACTGCAGTGAGAAATTTCCCAGCTCATGTAGTCAGCTCTGCCACTGTGGCCTAGTTAAAATCCACAGCTGTAATGGGAAGTGACGATGGAAAATCTCCAGAGTCGATCGGGAACATTCAAAACAAAGTGAATCACCAACAACACAAGAAACAAACAGATACCCAACGTGAAGTGGCAGCTACAAATGTGCCAATGTTCTTACACCGGACAAACTCACACACTTCACACACTCCCTCACTCACTGATGTTCAGATTCATATTAAACTGTTGTCTACTCTTGTGACTCGTCATGTGCTATTTTGAGGATGAGAAATAACCGTTCGTTCTCATCTGGTGAGGGTGCGAAAATAGACATGTCAGTGTTAATAAAAGTGCTGGTGGACAGGGCATTACTGGAACAGGTTGTAAACAAATACCTTCAGTTTCTGGTTCACTCCACCATGTGGAGGTTGTTGCCTAAGGCAACTGACACTGTTGCTTATACAGGGTTGGCATTTCTGCCCGGGTTTTATTAGTCCTTCACCTACAAAGAGGTCAATTAAACAGAATAAGCAAAGGGTGCAAAGGTTCTGGAAGATGGGCCATGCCTCCAGTATCCACCCTTCACGGAGATGATCACACTGTTAACTGGGAAATCAATGACCTGATACTCCCTTTTTGGGTTTGCTTGGATCTGACCGCTGGAAATCAGACAGAAATCTGGATCAAGAGAAGAAGCCCAAGCTGGCTCTACTTAATATTGGCTGACAATAAGATGTCCTTCATGAAGGTTGGCATGACGCATCCATGGTGCCAAGACTATCAGAAACCACTAGCAAAAACATCCTCACCATCCCCACTTTATCTTGTCATTACAGGAGATCAAATTGTGCTTTTCTACTTCATGTTACCTACTCAACCCTATTTGACTCTACTTGGCTTCAATGCCATTAGGTAAATGTGCTTCTGGTCCCTGGACCTGGGTTCTTTGTTTAGTCCCTGTTCTCTCATGGTGTGACTTGTATACCTTGTAGAGTGCTGATTGTCCAGAGAGAGTCATGACTCTACGCCATGCAGTGCAGACATCCAGCACCAACACTCTATCTGTGAAATATCAAACTCACAATGGCAGCTCATAAAATTACGACATGGTCTTTTACATATGGCGTCACAATCTGCAAGTTTTAACATTTTGCATGTGTGTATATATCCCTCTCGCAAGCGCAATTGTGAATCTCGTGAGCAAAGAGAGGAACTGCACATGCACTGAACCTGTTCTCGCTCTCAAACTGTCTTTTTTCATTCTCAAATGTATTTTAATCTCTCAATTTTAAAATGTCCCTTGTGTGCCAAACTCTTTCCCTTCTGTCCTTGAGAAGTTTTTTCACATTATGCAATGGGAGGGTTATTAACAGTTTGGGGGTGGGATCAGGGCAGTTTCTCTCAGTGAATGCTATTGGCTGATGTTGGCCCCTGGTCTTGTGACTGCCCGCCTCATACATTGTATATCACACTGTAAAAACCCACTCATCTAAACTGTCCCAAACCCACTCATCTAAACTTCGAGCCACAAAATTTTGAGGCCAGCCATTGCTTCTTTTTGAACGGCTGTGAGCACAAAGCCAGTAGAGCTCAACACACTTGGAGGAGAACAACTGCCCAGTTCTGTTATGGCCTTGTACTGAGTGAAGATACCTCTTATCATAGTTAGTTTTTGAAGCTAAATAAATTTGTTCATTAAATGCTTCATCATTTTTCCTTTTTGATCTCAGATCAGATGTGGGTTCTCATCACCGGCTCCGTGTAATGGACCATGATCTTTAAAACCAATCCTCACGCTGATTAAAGCCGGTAAGAGCTTTCAAATTACCTTAGACTGAGATCAAAGCCGGCTGTGGAGCATCATCGTTGTTGCCTTGTCAGAGCGTTCGCAGAGCCCTGGGTGCAAGAGGCTACAATCAATAGCATGAAGAATAGCATTTGAAGTACCTAAATGGTTTGTTTATATTTTATTACTTTGCTTTCTAATGCTTATGGCCAGTAAGGCATCTTATCTCCGAGGACTAATGAGCATAAGAAATCGATTCAGTCCAAACATAACCCTCTCACTGTTGAGCTCTCATTAATATCAGTGTTTAATTATCTTTGGGACACGGTGATGCCGCAGGTGGGGTCACTGCCTCACTGCTGCAGGGTCTCTGAGTCCCAGGGTGACTAGGTGAGTGTGTGGTGCTCTCTCCAGGGTGTGTTTCTGCCTTGCAGTCAATGACTGCAGGTATTCTCCAGACCCCCAGCAACCCTGATTAGGATGAAGAGGTCTCAGAAGATGAATGAGTGAATGATACATGGTAGATTATATATAAACAACTGATGATTTATCAACTACTGGTGCACCTGAGGTCACCATGCCCAAAGCCAAGTGTCTGCTAGTGAGGTGTAAAGCTCCCTCAGCACTGAGCTGTAATGCTTCGAACAGCGTTCTCTGGAGTTTCACTGTTATTTCATTGATTCTTCACTTCTTCTATGATCTGTCTATTTTAATCTTCTTCTTCTGACACTCATTTTACTCCACTGTTCTGTTCTGCCATAATTCTCAAGCTGCGTCTATCAAACTTCTTGTGGCTCCGGGCCGTACTGAGCCGACACTGCTCACTGATATCTGGGTCTTTACTCCTACACTTTTCTGTTCCTCATCATTTTATATATTTCTGTTGCTTCAGCTTCTTGTATGTTCCTGGCTGCATACGTTTTTGCTCAATCTAGACAAGTCTCAGAAATCCATATACAGTGCAAAATATATATGTCAGAGTCAGTTCAGAGGCCGTTTGGGCCAGTATTTGAATGGAAAACCTCCTCCTTGGAAAGTTTGGGGTGGCTGCTGGAGCTGTGCTTGTACTCTATGTGGATCCCAATGTCTGGGTGCAGTGACAGGGACAGTGTACAGAGAAAAAAAAAACAGCTGTTCTTCAAATGAGATTTAAACTGAGGTCCTAAACAGAGTGAGTCAGGGCGTGACACCAATGTCTGGCTAAATCTGCCCTTTTGGACCCTTCTGTCCTCCAGACCATCCTCATCTTCAAATAAAAAGGCTCTTGTCACTCCCCCTCATGTCCTCTCGACCTATCAACTTTTGCGTGGTGAGGGGACAGGAGCAGATCGGCTGTAGTCTCATCATCCAGGTGGAGACTGTACATTGGTGGAGGCTGAGGCGAGTCACCAATGTGAACTTTGGGGGTATAGAAAAGAGCGCTGTAGAAGTGGAAGTAATTCCACTGGAATTACTGTTACAAGTGGATCAGACATAGCAGTGCTCCTTGATCTTTTTAATACGTCAGTGATACTGGCCTGAGGGCACCGTGGGTGGTGTCCTGTGTCCACTGGTGAAGGCATAGAGCAGGACCAACACACACTGTGCAGCAACAAATGGGCTACTGTCTCTGACTTTACATCTACAAGGTGGACCACCGAGGGAGGAGTGGACACAGGAATTAGAAACTCCCAAAAGTAGTTTTGTCTATCCCAGGACTTTGTTACCTTTACTCTTTGGTTTGTTTTCATCATGGACTTGGCAAAGATAACCAACTTGCATTTGTATCCTGCCTCTTTACCATACTTTTTGCCCATATTAGGAGTTCCTATCTTGATTTTTTTATAACAGAAAGTAATATGAAATATATTTGAGAGTTGCTGACCCTGATGCACTTTTTACTGTGTACTATGTACCCACCACACTGGATACATCTCACTCCTTTCAGGGATATACTGTCAAGAGATGTAGTCTTAAGATATCAGTTGAAGCATAGCAACGTTAGCTCACCTTTACCTCTACCTTAGACTCCTGCTCATTCAACGTCTCTTCTGAAACAAAGGGTATTTTTCAAGTGTCTGTTGCTTATTCCTGCTGTAACAGCTTCTACTTCCCTGGGAAGGCTTTACACTAGATGTTGGACCATTGCTGTGATGAGCATCTGAAGGTCTGTCACAACACAGTCATATACTTGAGGGCTTTATATCCTTCAATATGACAGCTGGCAATGGGCATGGGAAACACTGACCCATTTATGTGTCCCTATTCATTTCATGGATTTCTGTAGAGGTTATAAAGCCTGTGTCCACAGGTAGTAGCGGAGATCACTGGTTACAGGAGGAGTATAATACAGAATATTATTAGCACACTGTAAAACCTAAATGGACTTTTTAATGAAACAATTAAATTATTCATTCATTCATTCATTATATGTAACCGCTTATCCAGTTCAGGGTCGTGGTGGGTCCAGAGCCTACCCGGAATCATTGGCCGCAAGGCGGGATTAGACCCCGGAGGGGGCGCCAGTTCTTCACAGGGCAACACACACACACTCACACATTCACTCACACCTACGGACACTATTTGAGTCACCAATCCACCTACCAACGTGTGTTTTTGGACTGTGGGAGGAAACCCATGCAAACACAGGGAGAACACACCGCACTCCTCACAGACAGTCACCTGGAGGAAACCTATGCCAACACAGGGAGAACACACCACACTCCTCACAGACAGTCACCCGGAGCGAGAATTGAACCCACAACCTCCAGGTCCCTGGAGCTGTGTGACTGCAACACCTACCTGCTGCTCTACCGTGCCGCCCACAATTAAATTAGCATAACTTAAATGAGTTATACTGAGTGAACTATTTTTTTTTCTTTTTTTTCTCCGCATTTTTCTATGTTGAAAAATGGGCGGGTACCAAACTTTGAAGCAGAAAAGTGAAAAGTCGACACATGCTGATAATTTACACTATCTAGCACAGTTTAATCTCACACAAATACACCAATGTACTTCCAGTTCCACCTTAAAAGCTGCCACTATTACATTAACACTAGCCTGTTTGACATTTTCGTTCCACTTTAAATAATAAAGCAGTTACAGGGGCCTGGATCTAAATTGCTGCACCATTTAAAGTGAAACAAAGATGGAGAATAAAAAAAAAAGCTATGCTGGCTTCTTCTCTCTTTCCATCTTAAAAGTTGTAGTTGTTGTGCGAGTTCATCTACTTGTGTTTGTGTTTCTGTGGGTGGAGTTAAATTCAAGTGCTACAACTATGTGTTTTCATATAGTCAGTCAGTCCACCTTAAAATCTCCTGGTGAGCGTCTGTTTACATCTGATCTTCTCCTGATTGGCTGGATGCAGTCTTTTGAGAGCCCCTGAACACATCACAACTCATCACACACTGCGCACAATTTAAATAAAAAGGATCCATTGCCTGGTCTTGATGTGAAAAGCTCTAAGAGCAAATTGTCGCTTTCTCTGCTGTAAGTACAGCGTGTTGTTGGTTGAAAGCCAGTGAAACTGTTACTCATTCAGAGCTGTGGTATAAGCATTTGCGGTCTTGATAATTGCTGGTATTAATTATTAGAAATGTGTGATATTAATTTGTAATAATTCACTGGTTTAAAGGAACACTAGGTAACATTTGTATTTTCTGCTCCCGGGGCTCACCCAAGTGGAATTTATGTTTACAACACTGTACTGAAATCTATGGGGAGGCAGAGGGGGACTCCTACCCTCCTCCAAATTACATAGTGCAGTTTCTGCTGTTCTGAGCCTGGAGTACCATCAACAGAGACGCTAGTCTCCCTATTAAAGGTCAGTGGAGAATCACAATGATTCTGAAGCTGTAAATTTAATGTACAAACATTACGTAGTAATTAAGTAGAAACATCTAATAATAGTAATATGTTACATTTATATAGCACTTTTCAAAAACTCAAAGATGCTTAAATAGTCATAGAGTAACAGACAGTACAGAATAAGCCTGAATAGATTATGTTAGAGTATATAAGCGAGGGAGAAACAATATTTTTTAAGGTTTGATTTGAATATAGAGAGAGTTGAAGAGTATTGGACCAGAGAGGGAAAAGAGTTCCAGAGTCATGGAGCAGATCTAGAGAAGGCACGATCACCATAGATGCCAAACAGAAGAGAGTTGCAGTAGTCCAAACGGGAGATGAAGGCATGAATAAGGATTTCAGCGGCAGATTGAGAAATAGATGACCTGATTTTGGAGATATTACACAGATGAAATGATGACGTTTTGATTATAGAACTGATGAGAGCAAGATTTGAGTCGAGGATGACACCCAGATTACAAACCAGGGAAGAACGAGATACACTTGAATTATTAATATAGAGAGAAAGGGAACCTACTTTTATGAGAATTGATTTGGAACTGATTAGCAAGAGTTCAGTCTTGTCACTATTTAACATGAGAAAGTTGTGATTCATCCATTTCCTGATTTCTGATAAACAGATTTCTAAATGAGTTTTAAATAGATTTAGTAGTAAAATAAATTTAGATGTTATATGCATTTCAGTGAAAGTCAAGATTAAAATGACACAAGATATGTCAAAGGGGAAGCATGTAAATAATGAAAGGAAGGGGCCCAATGACTGATCCGTGAGGTACCCCTTAAGTAACAGGAGAAATGTAAGAAGTGTGACCAAAGGGTAATGAACAGTTTTCTGTCAGTTCGATAAGAAGTGAACCAATCCAGGGTGGAATCGTCGATGCCCTGCAGCGTGGATAGAAGAATGGGGTGACTTACTGTGTCAAATGCTGCACTTAGATCTAATAATAAAAGAGAGAGAGTCAGAATCCACGGCTATAAGAAGATCGTTCAATATTTTGTATTAAGGTAGTTCTCAGTGCTGTGGAAGGGATGGAATTTAGACTGGAATTGTTCGAAGAGATTGTTAGTTCCCAGATAGTTTTGAAGTTGACTAGCAACAGTATGTTCTAGGCCTTTGGCCAGAAAAGGAAGATTAGAGATAGGATGGAAGTTCACTAGAGCCAGAGTGACTGCAGTGATTTTGTAGGTAGATGGAATCTGACCAGTACAGAGTGATAGATTAATAAGAGTTGTGAGATGAGGGACCAGGGCAGAGTGAGGCTTTAGTTAAAGATGAAGGAAAAGGGTTGTTGTAACGTGATTTTAAGTCATTCGAACATACAGGGGTTAGACAGTGAAACTGAAACACCTGGTTTTAGACCACAATAATTTATTAGTATGGTGTAGGGCCTCCTTTTGCGGTCAATACAGCGTCAGTTCGTCTTGGGAATGACATACACAAGTCCTGCACAGTGGTCAGAGGGATTTGAAGCCATTCTTCTTGCAGGATAGTGGCCAGGTCTCTACGTGATGCTGGTGGAAAACGTTTCCTGACTCGCTCCTCCAAAACACCCCAAAGTGTCTCAATAATATTTAGATGTGGTGACTGTGCAGGCCATGGGAGATGTTCAACTTCACTTTCATGTTCATCAAACCAATCTTTCACCAGTCTTGCTGTGTGTATTGGTGCGTTGTCGTCCTGATACACGGCACCGCCTTCAGGACACAGTGTTAGAACCATTGGATGCACATGGTCCTCCAGAATGGTTCGGTAGTCCTTAGCAGTGATGCGCCCATCTAGCACAAGTATTGGGCCAAGGGAATTCCATGATATGGCAGCCCAAACCATCACTGATCCACCCCCACGCATCACTTGTCTGGGTGGTACGCTTCTTTGGGGATTTTCCACACCGTAACTCTCCCGGATGTGGGGAAAACAGTAAAGGTGGACTCATCAGAGAACAATACATGTTTCACATTGTCCACAGCCCAAGATTTGCACTCGTTGCACCATTAAAACCGACGTTTGGCGTTGGAGTGAGTGACCAAAGGTTTGGCTACAGCAGCCCGGCCGTGTATATTGACCCTGTGAAGCTCCCGACGGACAGTTCTGGTGGAAACAGGAGAGTTGAGGTGCCTTGATTTGGGCTGCCGTACATCCCGTTCAGACAGCTTCCTCTTGCGTCCACAGTTAATCCTGTTGGATGTGTTTCGTACTTCTTGGTGGTACACTGACATTACCCTGGATACCGTGGCTCTTGACACATCACAGAGACTTGTTGTCTTGGTCACAGATGCGCCAGCAAGACGTGCACCAACAATGTGTCCTCTTTTGAACTCTGGTGTGTCACCCATAATGTTGTGTGCGTTGCAATATTTTGAGCAAAACTGTGCTCTTACCCTCTGCTAATTGAACCTTCACACTCTGCTCTTACTGGTGCAATGTGCAGTTAATGAAGATTGTCCACCAGGCTGCTCCAATTTAGCCATGAAACCTCCCACACTAAAATGACAAGTGTTTCAGTTTCATTGTCCAACCCCTGTAGAGTAACTACAGTTCACTTAATTCACATAACTTAGTTACCCACATATAACTTCTTACAAGTGAGTTGTTTTTTAGAAGTTCAGGGTGTTATTTTTAACTCCAATGCCTACGTTATTAAACTTTAATTGATCAACGGAATTGATTTCTCAAACCGTTTGAGTTCAGTTAACTCGTCAGGTTTTACAGTGCAGATGTGTCAGTTTATTTGCGTACTGCACGAGATCCTCCAGCTGTCAGAACAGAACTTTAGGACTGATGAGCTTTGAAGCTGTTATTCCTGACTCCTCGGCTCGCTTCGGTTCTCAGTCGAAAGCCTTGAGCTGCCGAATGTTTCTGGGCTCTTCACACTCAGATGAGCTGGACTCGTTCTCTCTCACAAGGCCACTCTGGAAATGTTGAGTTGCGGAATCAAATTGCTTTGTTTTATCAAACTTTGAAGAATATGACTGTCAAAAGCATGTGGTGTGTGTGTGTGTGTGTGTGTGTGTATGTGGTGGGCTATAGATATCCCTCCTCGTTGCTGCCCCCCACGGTGGAGCTGAGCTCAGAAACCTTCTCCTTCCAAACCTCTTTAATCTGATCTCCAGAGAGAGAGAGGATTTAATACTGACGTGGAGTCATCACAAACTCTCTCTCTCTCTCTCTCTCTCTCTCTCCCTCTCTCCATCTCCTTTTTATAAAATGAATACATAACTGTTCATATCTCCCTCAATCTCATGCTCTCCTGCTGTCCTTCTCCTTGGCTCTATCTCTTTTACTCTTCCCCTGTCATCCCCCATCTTTCTCTCACTCTCTCACTCTCTCTCTCACTCTATAAATCTGTCTATCCATCTCAGATGGAATAGAGAGATGAACAGAGATACAGACACAGACAGGAAGAGCAGAGGAGTCATGGAGCAATGAACAGACGAGAGAATTTTCCATCCTGCTTCTTCACATGAGGGTGTTCATAATCCTGTGCTGGAGCTCGGTACCAGTCCATTAAGTATTAATTACTAGTTTATTGAGCACACATAGATCACGGAGTCCTCTCTGCCCGGCAGGAAGTGCTCTCCTTCTCCTCTGTGCATTCAATTACAGCTGCAGAGGCCTCATCTTAAATCTCACCCCCACCAGCTTCCAGAGGAGACGGTGAAAACATGGCCTAACGTGCCTCCCATCACCAAAAATATCAGCTCACTGCTCTTCCTCCCTCAGGAGGCAGGGCATCACCACCTTCATGCTCTGTTTGTTGATTTATGTATTTGTGTTTATTTTTTTTTAATATTTGTATATTTTTTTTTCCTCAATCTAATAATCAACAGTTCCCCCGTTAACTAAGGCCTCCATAAATCACACACAGCACCCACAGCCTTTGAGAGTCAGAGCACTTGCTTTACCCCGAAACATGTGAAGCCCGTCACTGCTTCTTTTTGAACCGATGCTAATTCAACACAGCTGGAGCTCAACACGCATGGAGGAGAACACTGTCCTGGCTTCCTGGCTTTGGACAGATGAAAAATTACTGAGGGTCACACAAGGGAAGTCCATTTTAGTAATAACAACATTTCGTAACTTGTTACATAGTAATATCACAGTTAGGTTGCTTTTAACTGAACATGAATCTGCATCTGTAATAATTATTAAAAATAAAGCTTAGTGCATAGTGAATAAAGCATTTTTCAAGGTGCTGGAAAACACTGTTCCATTGATACACAGCTCAATGTTGCTGGGTTGTATGCCTCTCTAACAAACACTTATGATTGGGGACCTTCTTGTGCACTACACTGAAAAAAAGAATGTACTTATTTTATGTCAAAGGTTTGCCAGAAATTAAATATTCTACATCCAGAGATTTAACTTGATTTTTAATGCATTAGTCACCTGTTATATCTGGATGTAGATGTCAATATAAAAGAATTAAGCCATTTCAAAATTTAATATTCATTTTCAGTATTAACTTCTAGTTTGTTAATGAACTGTCCATAAATATTTAATAATAATTTTATTTTGTATTCTTTCAGCTTAAAATTATAATATATAAACTGTCGCAGTCACACAGCTCCGGGGCCTGGAGGTTGTGGGTTCGAGTCCCGCTCCGGGTGACTGTCTGTGAGGAGTGTGGTGTGTTCTCTCTGTGTCTGTGTGGGTTTCCTCCGGGTGACTGTCTGTGAGGAGTGTGGTGTGTTCTCCCTGTGTCTGCGTGGGTTTCCTCCGGGTGCCTGTCTTTGAGGAGTGTGGTGTGTTCTCTCTGTGTCTGTGTGGGTTTCCTCCAGGTGACTGTCTGTGAGGAGTGTGGTGTGTTCTCTCTGTGTCTGTGTGGGTTTCCTCCAGGTGAATGTCTTTGAGGAGTGTGGTGTGTTCTCCGTGTCTGCGTGGGTTTCCTCCGGGTGACTGTCTGTGAGGAGTGTGGTGTGTTCTCTCTGTGTCTGTGTGGGTTTCCTCCGGGTGACTGTCTGTGAGGAGTGTGGTGTGTTCTCTCTGTGTCTGTGTGGGTTTCCTCCAGGTGAATGTCTGTGAGGAGTGTGGTGTGTTCTCTGTCCAGTTATATCAGTGTTCATAACTCATTATAAACTTTGTTCATAAGAACATTATAACAGACATGGGGCATTAAAACAAGGTCTGACCCATAATCATCCCATAAAAGCCTAATTTAAATTTTCAGAAACAATATAAGTCCTACAGAGTTAGTGATTTCTCTAAAGGGACAGAGCACGGAAAGGTCCTTCAAAACCTCAGCAGTTGTCTTAAGGTCCAGTTGTGTATATTCAAGGTACATTTATATATTCTTCACCCAAAGGCAAGCTGAAAATGTGTTTTCATGATAGGTAATATATTATCTGAAAGTTGTATAACTAAGTATAAGAAAATGTTGTTATTATTGGAACTGATTAGAGGGCTATTTTAAGACACATGAGCTTATATCTTGGATCACATGAGCTTATATCTGTCACAAAGCTGCTACAAACACACTTTCTTAATGACCAACCTGTAGAGACTGTCAAATCTTTTATTATTTTAGACAAGCTTTAAGTTCTACTAGAAGCAGTATGATCAGTCAGACTAGAAGTGTATAAAATTGTAGATGAATGATATATTGGTGTCTGGTGCAGTGGCTGGTGTTGTGGAGGAGTAACTGATTTCTACACAGCACATCACGGTTAAGTTCCTCACCTGGATAAACACACCGTAGTAGTGCAGTAAGAGTCCTAACGCCGCAATCACTAACCTGTGAAACTTGATTACAGGTTTACGTTGCTAAGGACAAAAGCTTAAGCCAAACGTTATAAATGTAAATATACTGATTGTTATAAAAAGGAAAAAGTCATTGTTTTCTTAGATGCAATATAATAAGGAACAAATTAAATTAAGCATGTGCATTTTTACAATGGAACAGGTGTGATTGGACAGACTCAGACAAGTGGGCGGGGCCGTTTCATGCAGGTAGCCATTTCCTGAATTTGGAGACATTCCACCTAAAGTAATCTGAAGTCACTAATACCCACCTATGGAGCAGAAATACAGCAACATCCTCATCCCAGTTTGTGCTTTTCAACATTTAAAGGTCTCTCCGTGGTCTTAAAACCTCCAGATACGTTTTCTCTGCTGTGAGCAGAGAAAGAGAAAGCCTAGAATACCAGACTGGGCTTTTTACTCATTTACTGACACAGAGGCTTCGTAAATACATTTTAACGGTTTCCAGACATGAGAGCAGCAAACATGTTTTTTGATTAAAATTTATTCATTCATTCATTCATTCATTATCTGTAATTCTTATCCAGTTCAGTGCGGCGGTGTGTCCAGAGCCTACCTGGAATCATTGGGCGCAAGGTAGGAATACACCCTGGAGGGGGTGCCAGTCCTTCACAGGGCAACACAGACACACACACATTCACACCTACGGACACTTTTGAGTCGCCAATCCACCTACCAACGTGTGTTTTTGGACTGTGGGAGGAAACCCACGCAGACACAGAGAGAACACACAACACTCCTCACAGACAGTCACCCGGAGCGGGAATCGAACCCACAACCTCCAGGTCCCTGGAGCTGTGTGACACTACCTGCTGCGCCACCTTGATTAAAATTGTGAATGTCAAATGTATTGAACCAGTGAGCATTTCACAATATGTTCTCTTTTACGTGTAATAAGAGATCTTCTGAGCTTTGAAATAGAAAAGAAAAGACTTTATCTAGATAGGGAAAGTTTTTAAACAAACTTTAATTTGGCTTAGAAGAGCCTGGTAGTTGAAAAGTTAGAATAAATTGCTTGAAGCCTGTAAAAGTAAAACCCTAGCACCTTAAATTCACTGCTACCTTAAATCCAATTACATTAAATCCTCTGCTACCTTAAATCCACAGATATTGATGTTTTCTGTTTTATGTCATGCACTCAGCTAGGTTTATTGCACACGGATTTATCTGAGTAACACCGTGGTGTTTCTGAATTCTGTTACAACTGTGAAAGTATACATTATTAATGGTCTCCACAATAAGATGTCTCACCTTAAAAGAATTTCAAAGTTTTTTTTTTTTCACAAGCCAGTCCATTTGCAATCGATAAAGTCGTGTCCTGTCCACTGATATCCTTCCTGAACCATTGTCCAGAGCCAGCGGTGGAGTTCTCTGGGCTGCTGCTTTTACCTCAACTTCAAAGCTTTTTTTATTCTAATTAAAATTGCATGATGTTACTGGATCTCACTAAAGCAGCAGAGGAGGGTTTTGTTTTAGGACGATGATCACATAACAATGTAGTTGTAAATGAACTATAAGCGCACGGTCCCAGAAAACTGATTACACTTTTATGGCTTGGTTCCATTGAGCGAAAGAATAAACGGACAGTCTGATAGTTCATTGTACTATGATGTCTACTCAGTCAGCTCGAATAAAGAAAAGCCCACAAAGACTGCCCAGAAGTGGAGCTGGAACTATTATCAGGGCTGAGTGATAATGAAATAAGAACAAGCTCACTTTAATTCAGTGAGGGGTTTTTGTAATGACCCTTATTCATCAAAGTTGTATGCAGTCAAACCTGGTCATGAAGTAAAAGCTCACATCGGTTTCATCTTCAGCACATCTGGAAATGATCATAATATTTTAACCTCATCATCATCTTCTGGTCCACTTCTGGTTCCCCACAACTGCCACCAGCTTCTCCTGGGGGATCTCCTGGCTTTCCCAGGCTAGTCAGGAGATGTAATCCTTCAGTCCTGGGTCCAACTCAGGGTGTTCTCAGAGTTTCATGGTATACCTCCAGCAGGAGCTCAGATCAGATGCTTGGACCAACTCAACTGGCTCCTCTCTGCATGAAGGAGTAGCAGTTCTACTCTACACACAGTCACTTTTTGTGCTTCGCAACCTGCTTGAGAAATTGTTCTTTTGGTCATCGCTGAAGCTTAAATATTTAAACATGCTTTAACTGTCATTGAGGAGCAGTACAGCTTGAAGCGTGCCTCCCAATTTGACCCATTTGTGGCAGTGAACACACACATTAGTGCACTTGGGTTTATGAGCACACATACACACAAATACAAGGGGTCTGTAAGTTGTTGAGGGAAGAGAGATTGCTGTTCCTAGGGTTATTAGGGTTACCCATAACCATAATGAAATTCACAGAGACCACCAACCAAGACGACCATTGGCTCATGAGCTGCCGAATGCCCTACTCTTACTGGCTTATATATTAACATCTGCGTGACTCAGTTGGTGGTCCCATAAGTTGCTCCCATTACTGACATAGATCGTCTATTATGCCCATGCACTGAACAATAGAATGAGGTTCTCTGGAGTGGCTACACATGTGCTTAAAGGTTAATGCCCTCTAAAGTCTTGGAATCTGTGGAACGGTGCTATTTTTGGTGATCGAGTTCCACCTGGAATACCTTCTGTGATCAGAAGTGATTATCCACCTTGAGTAACTGAACACAGTTGTGTTTACAAAGTTGCCATCAAATCTTCACAGCAATGAGAATAGGCTGTTACTGCACAAAAAGTAGATGAAGTCTGGATTAACATCAGCGCTATTCTTCTGAAGGAGAGGGGGCATGTGGGTCAGTAAATGATTGATTGTGTGTACATTCCAAAAACTGTCCTCTTCACTCCACAACAGGTGTCTGTTAATTAATAATCGCACTAAATACTTGTGACTAAATACCTGTGACCCTCCCCCCACCACCCCGCACACACACACACTCACACACACTCAAACAGTGTCAGGTAGAAGAGAGCAGAAGTGAGAGGCTTTTTATCTGGTAGTGCTGTATAGGGAAGCAGTGTGGAGAATATTAACCGAGGATAGAGGCTCGGGGAGAAAGATCCACGGGGCAGCAGACCAGGATAAACAAAAATCAAAGAGTTGCTCAGAAAAGTTCCAAAAAAGTGTGAACACCCACTGTCAATAGAGCCTCAATGTCTGTGAACACTGAATAGTGCCCCCTGGTGAGAATTGTGTTAAACGTGAGTGAGTAAGTGAATGAGAAACCAGTTCCATGAGGTGCTTCACGTCAAATAACCTAATACACTATGTAATCACATAACTCTACCATCTGATCAGAGCAGCGCACTCACTTCACCCACGAGGACAGTTGGCTCATGAGCTGCTGAATACTCTTCTGTTGTAGACTCAATACTGAAACATCCACAGCAGGGGCATTCAATTTTAATGAGGTCCACTTACTAAAATGCATTCAAATGAACAGACCGCACTGTCTTCAGCCTCACATCCCTCTCTCTCTAGTGAACTGACCGCACTGTCTTCACCCTCACATCCCTCTCTCTCTAGTGAACTGACCGCACTGTCTTCACCCTCACATCCCTCTCTCTCTAGTGAACTGACCACACTGTCTTCACTCTCACATCCCTCTCTCTCTAGTGAACTGACCACACTGTCTTCACCTTCACATCCCTCTCTCTCTAGTGAACTGACCACACTGTCTTCACTCTCACATCCCTCTCTCTCTAGTGAACTGACCACACTGTCTTCACTCTCACATCCCTCTCTCTCTAGTGAACTGACCACACTGTCTTCACTCTCACATCCCTCTCTCTCTAGTGAACTGACCACACTGTCTTCACTCTCACATCCCTCTCTCTCTAGTGAACTGACCGCACTGTCTTCACCTTCACATCCCTCTCACTCAATAAATGTACAATTAGCTTATCAAAAATTTGTCACAGATCCAAATGGAGCTGTCAGTCAACCCGGGTCCACACTGAGCTCTGCTGGTTGTCGATGGCTGGTGTAGAGTAAAGATTTCTGCTAGAGCGAGGCTCAAGCGGAGACCGCGACACAACAGCATTAACAAGAACCTCAGAGTTGCTTGGAAAGTCTCTGGACACACACCGCTGAGAAGAGACTTATAGAGCTGTGTTAACACACTCCGATTCTCCCACTGATTCCGCCTTCCAGCTCAAACTCCCTCCCACTCCTGTATTCACAGATCCTGGCTGCGTCCCAGGGAGCCCTCGCCCACCCATAGAAAAACACTGAGGATTTTCCAGGGGGAGAAATAAAAGGAAATAAAGCTAACTGACATTTCTAAAAGCAAGCCAACCTTACTTATTACTGCCTCTTTGTTCAGCATTAAGACTTAAACCTCTCTGCGTGGGTCGGCACGGAACAGCAGTTATTTTACAATTTGTACGCTTTAGCCAGCGTAGCCACCTCTAAATGAATAACAAACTCACAACAAGCCTCAGAGCTTTTTGTGTAATGGCTGCAAACACATCTCATATCTCAGCAATGAAGAGCACTGGAACCCAGTTAGACCTCCAGCTGCGTGTGAAGTTCTCCAGCTCCACAGAAAAGCAGGAGGTAAAACTGGATGCTGTGAAGCAGCTGCACACGGGCCTCAGATCAACCGGCCAAGTGCCAATTGTGAGCTAGAGGCACAAAAGCTTGCCAATATTGGGCTATGTAGCACTGGAAACATGTTGAGGTCAGGAATAATGGAGCCCCATCCAATACCTTTGGGATGAGTTATGAGTTATGACAAACTAAATAGAAGTCTAATAGATGTATGACCTCACTGATGCTCTAGGGTTGCTGCCATCAGACCTTCACAGTAAAGCTTTACATTGCTTCTCTCCAAATATGCGGTGTCTGCAGCATAGGAGCACAACTCCCTCTGAATGTCCTGCATTTGAGAAGAAGTGTTGGATAAGCAGATGTCCACACACCATTGGTCATATAAGGTGAAGATTGATGAGCTCTGGACTCAGCACTTGAAGCAAAATAACATGAATAAATGGACTGAACAGCTTCATTTTGACCTCATTTGACCGCTGGGCCTTTTAGAAGAAGGTGTGAATTTAGGAATAGTTTTAAAAATCCCCAATTTACACAATTTTTGTCCTTTTTCCAAATGTAGATGATCAAAAGAGACATGATTGGCCATGAAAGTTTTCTTCTCCTTTATTTGTTTAAAGTTCTGGAAGCTGTTATCTTCACCAGTTAATTATGGTGTGTTTTTGTTTGTGCTTTCTGCATCATGGTCCTTCATCAGACCTTCAAAAAACACTAACAGTAATAGTATATTTTACCTTAAAAGCTTCAGCTTACAGCTTCAACATCACTGTGATTCATTACTGAGCTATAATAGGGAGAATAGAGAATCTGCCACTTTGCTACCCTGGGCTTAGCACTGCAGAAACTGTACTATGTAACTTTTGGAGGAGGGTAGGTTACTTGAATAGCCCCAGTTCTACTGAATCTGAAGTGAGGTACCTGTGTGTGATTGACAATGGAAGAACCGATACAATGTCTGGTAGTACGTCAGTTGACAGTTCCATCATGGCAGATCTGGGAGCTCCGCCCCCTGTATAAACCATGAGTTATGCTCAAATATGCCCTTCCTCCTGTGAAATTTAAAGAGGGAAGTTTGATGAGATACCTCAGTTTAATTTCAGAGATCTGGGGTTAGGCTCATAATCTTGCGTTTCCTTTCATCATTTATTTCATATCTCACAAAGGGGGATATAACCAACTCCCATACTGCATGCTTTCTGAATAGCAAAAAACACACAGACATGGTGCCGAATTATCCAGGGCACCCAAGTAGGGCAGATTCCAGCATGTGAACTTTCTCATGCCCCCTGAATGGCCAAAAAGTCTTTGAAGCTCACTCCAGACCGGTGGGTTGATAAATTGCCGCCAGGCCTCTCGCAACTTTTATGAAAAGAGACCTGTTTGTCCAGCCTGGCCAAAGAAACAGCTACATAATACCCATACCAGCTGAGGATATGTCAGTTCAGAAATAGATATATGAACATAACCATCAAGACGGTGCTGAACCATGGGCAATCGATGATATTCATCGTTTACAGGCTCATCATGCAAAGAGTAAGGAGCATTTCCATTTCTCACCTGCATACCTTGAAGAGATTAAGGAGGCCTGGATGTCTCTGGATGCAGAATGGCATTGCAGTTGTCATCCTACTTAAGCTCCTCATGTAGTAATCATGAGACGGCTCAGTATCTCACTTGTCGCCTTCTGCAAGAGGCAGATGCTGCTCGAACAATGACAGAATGGGGATGCAACCACCATAGCCTTTACCCAAGTGTTGCTCATCTGAAAATGATTAAATGGAGCTTAATAATTTGGATGAGTTGTGAGAAAATTTAGTCTTCACAAGAAACAGTAACTAGCAGTTTGCAAGTAGGTTGCCCCTGTTTACATGGCGTGGAATCTCCCGGGTGACTGCTGTGATGGATCTATCTGTTGGCCACACTGCCAGATGTAGTGTAGTGGTGCTTCCATTGTTGTCTACACAGATGGCAAACTGAGATACCTTGGTTCTAATAATGAGAATCCGGGTTACTTGAGAAGGTCATAGTGTAAAGTCAAGATTTCAGTTGCTTTCACATAGAATGTGTAAAATGTACTACTGCACTACTAACTCATCAACACAGGGTCTGTAAAGTTCAAATGCTTTCCACTTTTGAACTCTGCATTTCAGACAAAGCTATACACAGCCGATAGGGATGCGGCAGAAGAATTGTCTGTTTTGTAGTTCCTTCCAACGTGGATAAAAGGCCAGTGTTTTGAGTTTCTGAACCGTCTCTCGCACAGCAGGAGGTCCACCCACCTTTATGTTTGAGAGGAGAGTGAGTGTTGTGAAATGAAGTTTGCACTGGCGTGAACAGCAAGCACAGCACATCCTGCGTTCAGTGTGAAAGTTTTACATTCTGGATTACACACTAACATGTCTTACAATCTTTCATGATTTTCCTTATGTAAACACTTAAGTAAGTAGTAATCTAGTAAAATAAATAAATAAAATAAAAGTAGACTTGTTACTATTTTTTCTGCTCAAATACAAAAAAGTACATAATCCTACATTTACTTGAAGTAAAATAAAAAGTTTAATTCTCTAAAAATTGGTTCGATATTTTAACAGGACTTCTTTTAGGCAGGACCTCACACACACAACCATAACCTCACACATCTTTATATTTTTACATCCACACAAAGAAACACCCACTCACTTACACATATATTGCCACATTCTAAAATACCATGAGCTCCTGCTTCTTTGGAAGACACAAAAGACACTTCATTGGTGATGTGTTGGTTGACTGAGCCAGATCAAAATATCCTTTAAGGCTGTAGATGCAGGTTTTTGTCAGATGCATCACAGACATTAACCGCTGGCTCAGTGCTGTTGCTCCCTTTGTAAGTCTCCTTTATCATATATGCTTTTCCCGTTTCCTTTTCCCACACACTCACTGCTGGGGCCTGTAAGCTGTGAAAGTAACCAATCATGTTTACACTGCTCCCATCATGCCCCTCCTCTGTTTCACGTCCAATAGGATTCAGATTTGCTCATCATTGGGTGCCTGAACTGAACTGCCTGATTAAAAATACATAAATAAGACGGGATAAACTAGATACATAAACAGATAGTTGAAACCAAAGTAATAAGTCTGTTTGATAAATGTTTTGAGTAAAGAGTACAAACTTTTCCTTTAAAATTTAGTGAGTAAAAGTAAAACAGATTGGTGATGGAAATACTCAAGTAAAGTAGAGATACCTAAAAAGTACTTAAGTACAGTAATGAAGTACATAAACCCAACTATTATTTTGTCGTGGAACTGTGTTTGTACAAACCTTTAGCACCAACACCAGTGCCACACCTCATCATTACCATCAAATCCTTACAGCAGTGCTCCAGTGTCTAGTCTAAAGCCTTCCCAAAAGAGAAAGAGGTGGCTGTTTCTGTCAAAAAGAGGGAGAAACCGATACCAATCATTTCAGAAGGAACTTCTGACCATGACTGTGGTCACTCTTGCTGTGCTGCCCATTTTCTGGAAGGCCATTCTGGGCCCTTTAAAAAATTCTCTCTGATATGGAGAGAGCTGCCTCTGCTTTGCGCTCGTGTCTGTCTGGGTGACACTGTAGAGAGCAGAGTGTCCTTCATGGAGCTGTCCTCCACCTTTATTAGCATGTGTCATCTCCAGACCGAGAGCAGTGGGAATGACAGTGTGTTCACATGCCGTCAGGTCTTCTCTGAACCTGGTGCTCTTCATGCCACACTCATTGACACACACTCAAACCGCAGCTTCAGACATTTTCCACTGCTGCCTTGTCATCTGGACATTCTCTCTCTCTCTCTCTCTCTCTCACCCTCACACCCATCCCTCCCTTGTCCTCCAGGGGATTGGCAAAATAGCTGTTGGAGGCCGGTTCTCCACAACCACTCTTTTTCTGGATGTCCTTGCTCCACGCTGAGACATGTTGGATTAGAGAGAGATGCTCTTCTTGTCAGCACGTGAAGGCAAGTCAACACTGGGAGATCTCTGGGACGTCTCGTTCAGGGACAGCTACTGCCCTGACCTGTCTGCTGCCTGGCTTCTGCATGTCCTCTCTCTCTCTCTCTCTCTCTCTCTCTCTCTCTCCCTCTCTCCCTCTCATGTAAAATTGAGTCATAACATTAAAGCCACCTCCTTGTTTCTCTCAGCTCCACTGACAACACAGGAGCACTTTGTACTTCTACAGTTACAGAGTTTAATCCATTTGTTGCTCTGCATACTTTGTTACCCATCTTTCCCCCTGTTCGTCAGCGCTCAGGACCCCCACAGAGCAGGTGTGATGTGGTGGTGGATCATTCTCAGCGCTGCAGTGACACTGACGTGGTGGTGGTGTGTTAGTGTGTGTTGTGCTGGTTTAGAGTGGATCAGACACAGCAGTGCTGCTTGAGTTTTTAAAGCCCTCAGTGTCACTGCTGGATGGAGAATAGCCCACCAACCAGCAACATCCAGTGTCCACTGATAAACGAATCATGGACAGAGTTGTAGCCTCTCAGCTGCATGACTTTCTATCCTCTAATAATTTATGTAAGGCTTTTTAGTTCAGCTTTCGCTCCCTACACAGTACTGAGTCTGCCCTGGTAAGAGTTGTCAATGACTTGCTGCTGTCTACAGATACCATCTTGGTTCTCTTAGCTCTAACAGCTGCCTTTGACACCGTTAATCATGATCTCCTCATTTCTAGATTGTCATCTGTTGGCATAACTGGCCTAGCCCTTCAGTGGCCACGATCATAACTTACTGACAGACATCAGTGCATTACTTTGGGTTCTCATCAATCTCATATGGCCCCAGTAGGTCACGGTGTACCCCAGGGATCTGTTCTCAGACCTCTTCTGTTTATCATTTATATTCCTCCACTCTGACACATCATCCGTAATCATGGTTTTAAATTCGACTACTACGCTGATGATATTCAAGTCTATATCAGCACCTCCACTCCCTCAGCATCAGCCCATGCCCTGAGAGTTTATGTATTGCAGGGCTTCACAATAACTATATAAACTTAACACTGATAAAAGTTTTACTTCTCTTGTGTACCATACTTTACAGATGATACTGATGGCGTTGATATCAAGCCAGCTCCTGTTGTGAAAAGCCTCGGGTTTCTCCTTGACCCAACACTTACAATTGAGCCCCATGTAAGTCAGTCAGTGTATCTGCGTCTTTCACATTTACATTTACGCATATCCTTAGATCCTCTAACTCCAGTCTTCTTGCTGTTGCTTCAACTAGACCTTCAACTGTAGGTGGCAGATCTTTCTTTTTAATTCTCTGGAATAATCATAATTTATTTATGATATATATATATATATATATATATATATATATATATATATATATATATATATATATATTGTGCAGACTATGTAAAGCATCCTTGGGTTTGTCAAAGGCGATATATAAGTTGAACATATTATTCTAATAAATCCCTTTCCATCTGACAGCTACATCTCACACATCTATACTTTTTAAACCAGTGAGGTAAGAGTGGACAGTGAGTGGGCACAGGGTTTAAAAACTCCAGCAGCACTGCTGTGTCTGATCCACTCGCACCAGTACATCGAGCATCTCAAATAAAGCACATGCTAGCCTTCACTAGCACTAGATAGAGACAGATTGAGAGACAGAGATTAAGGAAGAGAAATTGAGAGAGAGAGAGAGAGAGAGAGGGGGGAGAGAATACAAGTAACCTTCAATGTTTTAGATGAATAAGACAACCCAAAATTAAATTGTGATTCATTCATTCATTCATTCATTATCTGTAACCCTTATCTAGTTCAGGGTCGCGGTGGGTCCAGAGCCTACCTGGAATCATTGGGCGCAAGGCAAGAACACACCCTGGAGGGGGTGCCAGTCCTTCACAGGGCATCACAGACACACACTTTTGAGTCGCCAATCCACCTACCAACGTGTGTTTTTGGACTGTGGGAGGAAACCGGAACACCCGGAGCACACCACACTTCTCACAGACAGTCACCCGGAGGAAACCCATGCAGACACAGAGAGAACACACCACACTCCTCACAGACAGTCACCCGGAGGAAACCCATGCAGACACAGGGAGAACACACCACACTCCTCACAGACAGTCACCCGGAGGAAACCCACGCAGACACAGGGAGAACACACCACACTCCTCACAGACAGTCCCGGAGTGGGAATCGAACCCACAACCTCCAGGCCCCTGGAGCTGTGTGACTGCGACACTACCTGCTGCGCCACCGTGCCGCCCCATTTGTTTGAGAAATGATACTACAAAATACACCAAATACACCTGGGGGCAGTGGTGACCTGGTGGTTAGGGAACTGGGCGTGTAACCAGAAGGCTGCTGGTTCAATCACCAGACTCAGCAACTAGCTCCCAACTGCTCGCCGTCGCTAGGGCTTCCCACTGCAATGGGCATGTGTGTTCACTGCTCCCTAGTGTTCACTAGTGTGTGTGTAAATATGTATTTCACTGCATGGATTGGGTTAAATGCTGAGAACAAATTCCTTTGTGTGCAAGCACAGTGGCCAATAAAGTGATTCTGATTCCTAAATTCCTTTTAATCTGCCATCTCACCCACGGGAGGGGCCAGTTAATTAAGTCTGTTTTTGTTCAGGATTTTAATCCTGTGCACCCTAAAAACATCAAATACATAAAAAATGAAAGATTTCAAGACCATAGCCGTTCCTTCTTTTGTTGCTTACCAGCTTCACACGAGCTGCAGCCATTACATACCAGCCTCTCCCTCTTTCTCGCCTCTGTAGCCTGGAGCACAAGACGACGGGCCGAGACCAGCTTCCCTTGTTCTTTCACCATTTTCATTTTTTTTTTTTTTTTTTTTGGATGGGCTTCTTGTGCTCCTGTTTTTGGAGTAATATGAGGCTGTTCCTCTATCCCATGCTTATCTCATTCTTCAGTCACTCTCTTCATGTGCAGAGCAAAGCGTAGAGGTTCTTACCCCAAGTGGATCACACTCCCTGTTCTGTTTGTGCTGCTGAGTTCATTCTCACTTCACTCTGGAGCTGATGATAACAGTGCTCTACCTCTCCACCAAAAAATGACTTGTGTTCTGGAGCTTCTTTGGATGAAGTAGCTTTGAATAGTTTATAATTATAGTGTTTGTACATAAAGGATTATGGAATCAGCTATAGCTGCTACTGGCTCATTATACTCTCATACATTCATGCATTCATCTTCTGAGCACTTTATCACTGTGGACAGTGTCACACATTCACCCAGTCACTCACTCACTCACACCTGTGGACAGTGTCACACATTCACCCAGTCACTCACTCACTCCCTCACACCTGTGGACAGTGTCACACATTCACCCAGTCACTCACACACTCACAACAGTGGACAGTGTCACACACTCACCCAGTCACTCACACACTCACACCTGTGGACAGTGTCAAACACTCACCCAGTCACTCACACACTCACACCTGTGGACAGTGTCACACACTCACCCAGTCACTCACACACTCACACCTGTGGACAGTGTCACACACTCACCCAGTCACTCACACACTCACACCTGTGGACAGTGTCACACATTCACCCAGTCACTCACTCACTCACACCTGTGGACAGTGTCACACATTCACCCAGTCACTCACTCACTCCCTCACACCTGTGGACAGTGTCACACATTCACCCAGTCACTCACACACTCACAACAGTGGACAGTGTCACACACTCACCCAGTCACTCACACACTCACACCTGTGGACAGTGTCACACACTCACCCAGTCACTCACACACTCACACCTGTGGACAGTGTCACACACTCACCCAGTCACTCACACACTCACACCTGTGGACAGTGTCACACACTCACCCAGTCACTCACACACTCACACCTGTGGACAGTTTCACACACTTACCCAGTCACTCACACACTCACACCTGTGGACAGTTTCACACACTTACCCAGTCACTCACACACTCACACCTGTGGACAGTGTCACACACTCACCCAATCACTCACACACTCACACCTGTGGACAGTGTCACACACTCACCCAGTCACTCACACACTCTCACCTGTGGACAGTGTCTCACACTCACCCAGTCACTCACACACTCACACCTTTGGACAGTTTCACACACTCCCCCAGTCACTTACACACTCACACCTGTGGACAGTGTCACACATTCACCCAGTCATTCACACACTCACACCTGTGGACAGTGTCACACACTCACCCAGTCACTCACACACTCTCACCTGTGGACAGTGTCACACACTCACCCAGTCACTCACACACTCTCACCTGTGGACAGTTTCACACACTTACCCAGTCACTCACACACTCACACCTGTGGACAGTTTCACACACTTACCCAGTCACTCACACACTCACACCTGTGGACAGTTTCACACACTTACCCAGTCACTCACACACTCACACCTGTGGACAGTTTCACAAACTTACCCAGTCACTCACACACTCACACCTGTGGACAGTGTCACACACTCACCCAATCACTCACACACTCACACCTGTGGACAGTGTCACACATTCACCCAGTCATTCACACACTCACACCTGTGGACAGTGTCACACACTCACCCAGTCACTCACACACTCTCACCTGTGGACAGTGTCACACACTCACCCAGTCACTCACACACTCTCACCTGTGGACAGTTTCACACACTCACCCAGTCACTCACACACTCACGCCTGTGGACAGTTTCACTCACTCACCCAGTCACTCACACACTCACACCTGTGGAAAGTTTCACACACTCACCCAGTCACTCACACACACCTGTGGACAGTTTCACACACTCACCCAGTCACTCACACACTCACACCTGTGGACAGTGTCACACACTCACCCAGTCACTCACACACTCACACCTGTGGACAGTGTCACACACTCACCCAGTCACTCACACACTCACACCTGTGGACAGTGTCACACACTCACTCAGTCACTCACACACTCACACCTGTGGACAGTGTCACACACTCACACCTGTGGACAGTGTCACACACTCACACCTGTGGACAGTGTCACACACTCACACCTGTGGACAGTTTCACACACTCACCCAGTCACTCACACGCTCACACCTGTGGACAGTGTCACACACTCACTCAGTCACTCACACACTCACACCTGTGGACAGTGTCACACACTCACACCTGTGGACAGTTTCACACACTCACCCAGTCACTCACACACTCACACCTGTGGACAGTGTCACACACTCACCCAGTCACTCACACACTCACACCTGTGGACAGTGTCACACACTCACCCAGTCACTCACACACTCACACCTGTGGACAGTGTCACACACTCACCCAGTCACTCACACACTCACACCTGTGGACAGTGTCACACACTCACCCAGTCACTCACACACTCTCACCTGTGGACAGTGTCACTCACTCACCCAATCACTCACACACTCACACCTGTGGACAGTGTCACACACTCTCACCTGTGGACAGTGTCACTCACTCACCCAATCACTCACACACTCACACCTGCATTTACAAACTGTTAAATTACATCATTTATTATATCTGGTTAAATCTATATAGTTTTTTATATGCATTGCACACACAAGCAGAAAAACAAAACCAGTATTTTTATAAAGTCAGGTCTTTATAGAGTTAGCCCTCCATATTCAAAGAGGATTGCTTCCAGTTCCCCATTGATACCAGATTCCTTGAATGTTTGTGTCCCTTATATAAAATGGCATAGTATTTGCACATCCTCCTGTACATTTCAGTGTGCCTCTAGATTACTATATAAACACTATGTAAATAGGCTATTTGTTACTGTAGCATTTTATTCCAGAGGTGAATCAAGGACATTTTTTTCATTTCTAAAAAAAAAAGTTATTTTATTTCACCTGAATTGACAGGAAGGCAGTGCTCCTATTCTCTCATTTACAAAACCAATCTTGTTCTGTCCCTTTCTTATTTGTGTCACTTGTTGCAGTTTTTCGTCTTTGGTTTATAACACTTGTGCTGCCCATCTCATCACGTTACAAATCCCTAGAGCAAATACAGTCTTTGGTTTGGCTTCGTTTCAGTCAGCCGCAGCCAAAGACTTGATCTCAATGAAAAAAAAAAACATTGTAAGACTGGTGTCCACTGATATCGTCTTAGTCTTGTTGTCACCTTAGTGTTTTGTTTTGTTTGTTCTGTCCTCTTTGTTGTTGTCATGTTCTTGACATATTTCTATTGTTCCTAAAGTTCTTGTGTTTTCAAGAGACTGTTTTTAATGAGGGGCCAAGTTAAATAAATAATAATAATAATAATAATAATAATACATGGAATTTTTAAAGCGCTTTTCAGTAACCCAAAGACGCTGTTACAATAAATAAAGATATAAATAAATATTAAAATAAAACCAACATGACCACACAGTGTTGCTAAGGAGGGGGTGATGTCAGTGCTAGGCTCCCCTTAGCTTTTTCTCTTTAAAGAACCAATGCACACTTGAGGGAAAGTGCATGGACAGAACATTAAACTACAACAATGAGAACCTCGACATAGTGCAGCGCAGTGTTTTCACAATGCATCATCAGTTCATATTTTTTGTTACAATGAATTATGTACGCATTATACACTGTAAAAATGTCTGAATTTTAGGGTGGAAAACGGTGAAAACATGACAGTAAATGCCTGAAAAAGGTTGAAAACAGTTTCTGTAACAGTGAAATACCGTACATATGTTTATCAGCCAAAATACAAATTTTTACATCTCTTTACTGTAAAAAATAAACTATTTCACCGTTACACGCAGAACCATTAGGGGGCGGTACAAGTGTCCAAGTACTGGGAGGAGCTGAGACTCATTAGGGAGCTCCCAGCATGCTTTGCTTCCCCATATTTTTAGAGTTTCTTTGTTTTTTTCTGTCTTTTAGACTTTTTGATTTTGGGTTGCATTGGGGCATTTTGAGCATGTGTGTGTGTGTTTGTTTCTGTGCATGGTATGATGAGATGTGTGTTGGTCAGGAGAGTTCACCATCAGCCTGTGCTCCGAGTGCTGGAGTGTGGCACCCAGATACTGCACATTTCTTTGGTCCTTTTGGCAATACCTCCTTTTAAGAGCTGAATATAGGATGCAGTTTGGCTGCATCGAAATATGGTTAAAACGTGATTTTACAGCTGCTGTTTTTTGCCGCAAGTTTTACGTATTTTTTACAGATTTACTGCTTCATTGGTATATTATTATCTCAAGAGAGATAAGCAGATGTGTTGAGTACTTATACCCCCTATTCCCCCCAACAGTCTTGACTTCCACAGGAAAAACAACTACTATTCATTAAAGCTGACTGTCAGAGTGTGTCCCTCTCTCTTCACGTTCCACTCCTCTATCTCCATCCCTTCCTTCCTCCCTCCAACACCCCCCCCCTCTTCAATGTCCTTCAGCACTCTCTGTACCTGTCTTTTTCCTGTCAGCCAGCAGTCAGCTTATCGATTCGCACATCTCTGCTGGAGTGTGCCAGCTCCTCCCCCTTTCTCCATCCCCTCATCCCGCTTGACCGTTTTTTCCATTCCTTCAAAAAAGAGCTGAGGAGTAAATAAAGCATTGCACATCATTAGCAGGATTGAATAGCTGTTTAAAACACAGCTTTAGTGAGCCATCACTCCTTCCTTCCTTCATTTCCTACTTCCCCCTTCCCTTCCTCTATTTCCCTTCTTTTTTTCTTCCTCAGCTTGTTTGACTTTACTCTCTGTGCCTGTCTCTTTTTTCAGGTCTTCGATTAGACACATATATCGAAGGAGGAGGGGAAAGGTTTGTTTGCTCTGCAGAGTAAATACAATTCCCCCATTACTTCTTGTAAGTTTACCCCAGTTTACAGGTTAAATTTGATGCTACTCTTTGAAATAAAGACTTTAGGGAAGGCAAGGTTTAAACTGTATCTGAAGGGTGTTCTCATTTCTGATCTCTAGGGCAACTGCTCATCCCTCTTTGCCGCAGTAACAGCTTCTCCACGTCTCAGAAGACTTTGAGGTTTGCAACATTGTTGTGAGGAATTGGTGGTAGCTGTGAAGACATGCAATCCTTCTCATACCCTAAATATACCAGAACCCAGGTCCACTGCTCTAAAGCGTAGTGCTTTGTAGTGTCTGCTATGAGGGTTTGATGACAACAGCAATAGTGAGGTCAGTAGGGTGACCAGACATCCTCTTTTACTCGGACATGTCCTCTTTTTTAGACTTAAAAAAATGTCCGGGCGGAATTTCACAAACGTACGGAACTTTGTTTTTCTAGAGCTTACATAGAATTTGGAGAAGCGTTTCATTCACAAACTAGTCCCACCCTCCCCTACTCCGATTGGTTCGCTTGAGTAAAAAGGGGGTGTGGTGAAGTAGCCTAAAATCCTCTGATTGGACGGTCTGACTGTAGAGCTACCATTATTGGTTGATAACCTTCTCTGTAAACATTTAATTGGTCAGTCTGCACGTCCCATCCCCCCCTACCCGGAGACATGTCCTTTTTTTCACCATCTCAGATCTGGTCATCCTAGAGGTCAGGAGCTGAAGTTGTATAAAGGCTGTCTATACAAACATTAAGAAATTATAACATATCACGTGTGTTTGACATTAGTTCAGATGAAAACAAACGTAAGAGGCCAAAGAAGGATATGGAGAAGGTATGAGGTGAGTCCATTAAAGTATATTTATTTACAGACATAGGGGGGGAAAGAATGCTGTCACCTTTTTTTCTTATTTCATAGAAGAACATTTACATCCTGTTAAAACACTGAGAGGAATGGTCCGGATTGAACGAGAGAAGTTTTTCTGTGTGGTGTATTCGCCTCATTGCATTTACCAGGTCTCTGCCTCCTGTACTGTAACACATATGGAAAATAATATCAGCCAAAAGACAAAAAAAAAAAGAGTCATATTCATTTCTGCTCGATAACATGCCGACGGCTCGAGCTCTTTGTCCAGCAACAGTGAGTCAGATGGGGACTGGGTATTGTACATTCAACACTTCTGGACAGAAATAGCCATTACCCAGAGGCCTCGAATTTGATCTGCATCTAAAATGCACTGAAGTTGAAGGCAGTTTAGAAACGCAACAGGATTTACACAGATCAGCCACAGGATTTAAACTTCTAACAAGTCAAGGGAATGGCATGGATGAGCTGGTTATAGTGGTCTCTGCCTAGGGGTGGGACATTAGGCCGCAAGAGAACGGTCAGGTCTAGAAGTTGATCTTGGAAGCAGGAGAAATGGCTGAGATTACGGAAAGTGGCTGAGCCAATTTAACAAAGGCCAAACTGTGATGGGCAATATGACTTTGCTCAGAACATCTCCAAACTAGCTGATTTTCTGGGGTTTTTTTGGTATGCAGTGGTTATTCATTCATTCATCTACTGTGTCCACTTTCTACTGTTTGGGATACCCTGAATTACTGGGTGTAAGGCAGAAACACACACTGGATAGGCTTCCACTCCATCCCAGGGCATCAGTCACTCAAACGCTTTCACTTATAGACACTTATGTAGCCAATCCCCCTACCAACATGTGTGTTTGGACAGTGGGAGGAAACCCACCCAGACACAAGGAGAACAAACCACATTCCTCATAGACAGTTACTCAAGGCAGGGACTGAAACCACTACCCCAGGACCTTGGAGTTCTGTGGCAGGGACACTACCAGGTGGAACACCATTCTAACACACACAGCATTAACTATATTCATTCCAGCAGTGTGTGCTATAGTAGCTACCCGTGGGATCATACCATGCAGGCTAGCTTTCCCTACCTCGAACTTTCACAGGCCTTAGGCAACATGACCCAGGTTGTCCTGCTTTTGGCCACTTTTGGCAGGTGTTTACCACTCCAGGAAAGCAGGAACACCCCCATATAACCTTGTATCTCAGCCTTAACCACCAACTACTCTTTACGTGTTCTTTATTCCTTCCCTTGTAAAGTTATATTTTGGGAGATGTCAAGGTTAGTCCAAGGGCAGTGGTGAACCAGAGTGATTGTGCTTTGAGTGAGGTTATAAAAGCTGTGAAGCTGGGAAAACAGACTCTAGCAAGGGTTAGATCTGCAGCTCAGTAATGACTGAATAAAGGCCAGTGTACCGTGTGCTGCCTAAAGCTTATGCAACTCTTACATGTTCTAGTTGGCTTGAAATACACTGTCTGAATTCAAGTTGTAGGTCTACTGCCACACTCTGCTCAAACTAAAACAAAGTACACTCTGAGACTTGTTCATTCCACGTGTACATGCCTGATGAATATGAAGCTTGTGAGTAGGGGCATCTGTAACATTTTGGGGCTTTTAGCAGGCCTATTTCTTCTATTTTGTACTAGTTGTTAGACCATGTTGTGAGGACTTGATGGCAGTTGCTAAAGCATTAATGAGCTCATGTTGAATGACTAGTCCGGGATCCCAAGTCATTCCAAAGGTACTGGATGGAGCTCCATCTCCTCAGAGAGTGCAGAGCATTACAGTCCAGTACAGGGGATCCATGATTAGCATTAAGCATGGTGACCTGTGTCTTGGGTACATCTGTTTCAGGGCATCCCATTTCAGCAGGTGAAGTAACTTGTTACAAAGTGCCTACTAAGGTCACTACAGGAAGGAGACCTGCTGAAAAAGGGGCTACTTTCTGATCATTATTTCTTGGACTGCTCGAGAGATCCCAGAAGGCAACAATCTCAGAGGGACTGTGATAAAATATCTGCTTTTGGCAGCCAGTTTTTTAAGAACTAGGTCAAACTCGAGAGCGGTATCGATGGGAAAACTTTCTGTGGTCCATACTGAACCATGAGGTTGTCTCCTGACCTACATATTTTATTTTTGCATGGTGATGGGAGAGTGTATTTAAACTCTTCCAAGGTGGGCAGTCATGGATAGTTGAAAATGGATAGTTGTTGGAACTCCGTTTGGCAAGAGGCCTTGAAAGTAGGTCATATGTGATGTCCAGAGATGCCACTGAAGAACAAACCTGGGCGGACCACACATGGGCACAAGATATTTCCACATCTTACAGCTTCTTCTGAAACAAAGTTAGTTTTTCTTCTCTATTTTCATGGCTTTAGTCTGGATGTTGAAGCACACATTGCTGCTGTAGTCAGCCTTCCACATCTCAATTGAATTGGATGGTGGTCCGCTCCTCCAGAACTCAATCCTGAGGGCATTTATACCCTTATCCAATGCTTGGATAGCACATGGTGAGCTTGGGCTCATGTGCAGCTGCTCCAAGGTGTCCAATTTCTTTTCAAGCTGTATTATAAACTCAGTGTTATGTAAAGTCTTCAGATTTTAAGTGTTATATCCCAGTCCTTAGGCCTTTCCTAAGGTTACACTCAGTGAGGATTCTGATGTTTCCTTTGGGGGCTCTGGTTTCCTCCCACAGTCACAAAACATGTACTGATAGGGGGATTGGCTGTGTGAAATTGTGAAATAGACTGGTGCATTTCTGGGGTGTGGTTCTTCCTTGCAGCCAGCCATTTAAGGTAGGCTCTTGGTCCATTCTGACACTGATCAGGATCAGTCTGTCACAGAACATGAACAAATGAATGTACAAACATGTAAAGTCAGGGAGTAGATGTGATTTGAGAGCATTGGTGTGGTTATGCCATGCTGCATGCAATGGCTTCTCACTTGCTGTATCAATTTGGCTAATTTTGTAAATTGTGTGTTTCCTGAATGAGCAAGGACCCATTCCTGGCAAAGTGCAGGGTCTAACTCTGGCCCAAATTTATATATACAAAATCCACTACCTAAATACACATGTACCCTTGATAATACAACCTCCATAAATCATCCAGTGGGGGAATATTTGCAGTGTTTATTCCTCCTCTGGAGAGCCCTGGTGATAGATCTGCCTTTCTGTTGCTTCCCAATGATTAGTCGAAGGAGGGGCATGATTCTGTAACGACATTATGATAAACAACCTGTGTATACAATCTGTATCCTGTATGTTTTGCTTATATTCAAGTAACTTGCTATTTCATGTATTTTTTCCCCTCTAGACCTAGGGTGAAGCGTGTTTTGACAGACAGCGAGATCCCAGCAAATAGCCATCTTCTGACAGCCTCGTAAATTGTTTCTTCACCTTGTAAATGCTGCCCTTTCTGTGCCAAGAATGTTCATCTTATCTGAGTGTGGAACTGGTCATTTCCGATGTGACTTTGCAATCTCAGGCTTTTCCCTGAGCAGCTTTAAGAGAAAGTGCTCTGCTTTTTCAGGCAAGATCCAAATAGCTGTGTTCTTTCTGTTGTAAAATGACAAAACTGATGTATGTTTTGTGGATTCATTCATAAAAGGACAATCCTCCCCAAGTACAATATCCAGTACTGTGTTATTCTGTTGGTGTGTGTTATGGATGTGAAGGGATAGAAGACTAACAGTTCTTCTGTGTATTAACCAAAACATTTTCCCTCAATTCTTGCAGTGATGGCCTCTAATCTTATGGGAATGATTTAGTCTAGAAATAGGAACATTGTGGTGAGGATTTTATGGCAACCATGACCACATAAGTGAGGATCAGGTGCAGAATTTGGAAGGTGGCTCTGTTATTATTATAATGCTGGATGGCTTTATTCTCCTATAGCTGACACATGGCATTGGAGTCTTTATATTAGAATCATGTACAGTTGTTCCTGTGCATTCGGTATCATGGAAATTAAGTAGGGGGATTCACTATGGATGATGAGGTTTGTCTAGAAACATTTGGGTAAAGTCTTGGGTAAATCCCCAGAGTCCCAAGCTGTTTTATAAATGGCAAAGTGAACAAGGAGCCCTGCCCTGGGTGATTCTCTGTGAGGAGTTTAGAGTGTTCTCCCTGTGTCCGCATGGGTTTTCTATGGGTGCCCCATGAAGGACAGTTACAGACAATGAATTAAAGAACGAAAGTTGGCCTTGAGTTTTACAATATGAGATTGAAGGCTAATGCACTAACTCAACATTCACAATAGAAGTCAACAAATTGCTCAGTGTTGCCCCATCTTTGTCACTTGTGGACATGTTTAGGGCAGCTCATGATGCAACTAGGGGGTGTGTACTGTGTGATTGATTTGAGGAATTTGTTGCAACTCTGCTTCATGGCTCCATTGCAAAGGGGCAGCTGTGGACTGAAGGTTATTGGAGAAAGCTTGGGAATGGAAGGTCACTGATTTGATCAACTTGATTGCCAAGGAATTTGAAGGCTGGTGACTGAAAGAACAAAATTATCCCCTCCAGCAACATCCACAGCTGGAATGCCCTCTAGCAAGGCATATACCGCCATTACTTTTTTCCATATAGTTGGGTAAATCTCAGCTCAATTTGCAGCCTGCTGCCACGTCACTCGCCGACTGCATCAAATAGCGGCTACGATGCACCAGCTCTCAAAGAAAATAACTGATTGCTTTGGCCCTGTGTCCCCTTCTTGTGTGAACGTGAGGTAAATATTAAACATACAGTGAAAACAGATTAATTTTTGAGCAAAAGTCGAGATGTTAAATTAGCTCTTTTGTATTTCTACAGAGCAGACACATCATAGATTCCTCACAGAGTAACTCAATTATAAACTGGAATTTTACACATTAGTGGTTACTGTAATTAAATTCACAGCTGACAAGAAATAAATGGGAAAAATAAGCTAGAACTAGTTGAAAAGCATTAAAAAGGGTTTGTCTGAGAGAAAAAGATACGAGCGGAAAGTGTGCTTTGATATCCAAACATAGACTCCACGTTATAAGGCAATAGATACTTCATTTTTTTTTTTTTTTAGTGTCGAGTAAGAAATGTTTTTTGGTCTCTGCACTTTTCCAAAGAAAAAAAAAAAGTACAAATTCAGAAGAACGTGGAACCAGTTGTAGTCAAGAAGCAATGTGCAGCTTTTACATCCTGAATGAGGATCGATGACAGAGCAATATTTACAAAGCTGCCCCCTCACCTTTTGCAAACAAACAAATAAACAAACAAAAAAAGCCATCATAAGATCAACATCTCCACGGGCGTTTAAAAACAGACATTTTGCCGTTGGGTTCGCCTGGACTTTGTGTTTACCTTTTGGTTCAGCCATTTTCGCTGAATACAAAGACTGTCTCAATCCGGTATTAAACACAGATATACAGCTCTCCATATAGGTCTTAGGGTTTAAGATCAAATAGAAAAGCACGGTAAACCTCAGAGTTGATTGTTATCACGATCTGAGCAGTTATCTTTCGTCTTAAACAAATCTGAACATAGGACATCGTTCCCACACACCTTTCTTCAGTTTGAACAATGACATCACCAAAGAATAACACACATCAGAATAAGAAAAAGAAGACAAGTCCTATTTTGTGTCGTGTTGCAGAAAAGACCGGGAGGCTGTTCTGTCTCTCTCTCTCTCTCTCTCTCTCTCTCTTTTTTTTCTTCCTCTCTTGTCCAGCTTCTCACAGAAGCGTGGCTTGATTTGGTCCATGTTAAATTCAGTTTCATTCAGATGTATGTGTGCTCCAGTCAGGCACTGTTACATTTGACGCCTGAGAAGAGTCTCAGGCTCTGAAAAAAAAAATGTAACACACAAAACGCTGTTTGCACTCATTCCCAAAATAATCCTCTGCCTCTTTTTCAGTCTCTCAGATTAACACTCACACTTGCATGCGAGTTGAGCTAGCCACACCGCTGGCCAAGTAGTCAAGGTAGCCATACAGCTGGCCACGTAGCTGAGCTAGCTGCACAGCTGGCTGAGTTCAGGCTCTGAAGTGTTGGGCAGCTTGGTGCTGAAGCTCTGGAGCAAGTCTCGGACTCTAGCCACTTCCCCAGCGGTCAGTTTGAGCCGGTGCCTGAGGAGGCAAGAGAAGAGGTCTAGTGGCTGGGCAGCTGGCGGAGAAAGGCGGTTGATACGGTCTCGCATCTCCAGCAACATCAGGAAGGTGGCATCCTGGGAGCCCTGTGCATACGGGTAGTCTAGCTGCAGGATCAGATCTTTGATGCCTTCGGCATCAAAGTGCATGCTGTAGCCAAATACCTTCAGGCTGTTGATCTTCATGTAGCCAAGATTGGTTGACCGGTCATCAGGGTCCAGCGGCTCATAGAAGAGCGTCTCGTTGATGGTGGGGTCATCCGTGATGATGCGGCTGCGCAGGTAGATGTGTACCGTCTCGAAGAAGGACTTCCACTTGCTCCCCAGTGTAAGTGTCCAGTTGTAGCACTGCAGGGATGAGTCCAAGCGTGTCTTTTCCCAGTCTGGGAAGTCCTGCTGGGTGACCGGCATGAACCAGCTCTCAGAGTGGCTGCCCCCAAAGGGGTTGACGTAGATGGCAGGCACGGGCTCCAGCGTGCTGTTCTTGGTGGAACAGATCTGGAAGGAGATCCCCATCAGCATGTGGATGAGGTTGGACTTGTTCTTGTTGCTCTTGAGTGTCAGCAGCATGCGTTTGCGCCAGGCCGGGTTGAACCAGCTGCCCAGTCTCACATCATTGCTGATGTAGATGGCATGGACCTCCATGCGACTGTCCAAGCGGCGCAGGAGGTGTCGCGCCTCTGCATCCGGCATGTCCAGGTCAAAGTTGACATAGTGGTCCAGGGAGTTGGCGATGTTGGGCCGGCAGAGCCCCGTGTGGAGGACACTGCCGGGGAGGCACACTCCACAGCGTGTGATGTTGTCTGGGGCACAGGACAAACATAGCGTACCCTCACCCACCAGGCATGGGATGGTCCCTTGGCAGCTGCCGCTTGGCTCGGATGAGCACACACAACCCTGTGCCTCCTCCGAGAATGAGCCCAGGACACCATGCTCATTACAGTACAGCAGGGACTGGACTCGGTTCAGCCAAAAACCCAGGGTCCTGCAGAACGAAAATAGGCACAGTTAGAACACTCTGGGTGTGGTCTACTTTTAGTGCTGTCATTCCTATGATTGTGAACAGGTACTTGGTTTAGCATAGTGCGTAATATCTCAGTCCTCCACCTATGAGGGTACCCAGCTTAGGCAGGTACTCTATACTGCACCAATCCAAGTACTTGTGCAAGAACTCCACAGCATTAGTCTAATTGTGTTACATGAATACACAATTGTAAATCACGCAGGATTAGATCATCCACCAAATTCTGGAAAATTAAATGATAATACGATAATATAGTTAAGTTTTTCCCAACCTTAGCTCTAATGTACCCACTGTCCTGCCATTTTTTGGTATTCTCCTCAATCCACTCATTAATAAGCCCTTTCCAGACAGATATGGGTGAGTTCTGAGCAGGAAAACTCTTAAATATTTAAGACAAGGGGTACTCCAGGACAAAGTGGGGCAATATGTATGTTAATCACTTGTCCATCAAACTCAAATCCTAATAACGTATCTGCTAAGATTTTATAGGAACTACATTTACATTTAACATTCATAGCATTTTCATAATTACTCTGAAACCTTCATTAAATCTATTCATTAATAAGAAATGAGCACTGTGGCCTGTGTCTGACCTCTGAGGGCTCTCTAAATCCTCCCTACTGGCTGCGCCCTGCCTACCCATTGAGGTGAGGAGCAGGGGAGGGAGCAATAAATTGGACTCAGGAGGCAAAACTCAGAGCCAAGCACTGAAGCAGGGCTGTGTCCACATGACTGTCCTCTGCCCTGAGTATCTCAGAAACACTTGGCAAAATGCATAGGTCATTCTCAGCGCTGACGTTGTGGTGTTGTGTTAGTGTGTGTTGCAGAGGTACGAGTGGAACAGACACTGCAGTGCTGCTGGAGTTTTCAAAGCCCTGAACTGTGAATAGTCCACCTACTCAAAATATCAGTAGGGTCATGTGTTCACAGATAAAGGACTAGAGGACGAGCCACAAAAACTTTAAAACGTTGCAGCAACAGATGAGCTACTCTGACTTTGCTCTAACTTTGACTCTGACAATGTTGATGTGTCTAATCCGCTCACACCAGAGCAACACACACTAACAGCCTTTAATTGTAAGATGTCACAACATGCCCCCTCCTGGGTGTGTTCCTGCCTTGTGGGTAGGCTTTGAACCCACCACGACCCTGACCTGGATAAGGGTTACAGATAATGGATGAATGAATGATTGTCAGAACATATCTGTGAACATTAGGTGGCAGCAATGACAGCAACAGATCCAATAGGTTTCTGGATCTCAAAAGTATTGGATTGGATTTCATCACTTAAAAATGTGTAGATGGACTGCTTTGTAACCTGGCCCCTGGGGGCTGTATACCCTTGGAGTCCACACCAAACTCTGTGTGTTCATTTAAGGAGAGTTTACAAATGTGGAGATGCCAGGGTTAAAAGCACAACACACACAAATACACACCACCACCATATCAGTGTCACTGCAGTTTTGAGGGTGATCCATCACTTTGATGATGGAAGTCCAGCGTGAATGAGGGGTTAAAACAGTATGAAGAGCAACAGATGGACTACAGTCTGTGACTAAAGAACTACAAAGTGCTTCCGTGTGGTCAGTGGAGCTGAGAGAATGGACAGTGAGTGTAGAACCAATATTTGCCTATGGTAGTGTCACTAAATATTTATGAATCTATATTTGTTCCCTAAAGAGAATAAACAATTATGGCTTTATATTAGTTATTTTTTATTCATTACACCATCTGTAAATTATTAACACATATATCTAATGAACGACTCAGTGTGCATATATGTTTAGAATTATTAATTTCTGCACTTTTATTAATAACCAATTTCACATACGCAGTTGTGGCCCAAGCCCCTGGAGGCAGGACAGAGTAGGCTTGCTAAAGCCTCACCGCTGGCTTAGCACTTGCAACAACCCATGCCACATGGACTGAGGTGGGCTGCGGCCACGTTCCAATGTCGCTTGGATCCAGCCCTGATTGGTGGGTGGTCAATGGGAAACACCTGGCAAAAGGGCACCTCTGGCTTCTTCCTGAGGCAGTGCATGGCCAGAGGCTAGGTTTTGGCAAGCCTCCTTCATCCCATCTCCAGGGGCTTGGGGCACATTTGTGTGAAGACCTTCTCATCATCTTTCATTATTACGTCTAATGTGGTATCAGTCGTACACAGAGGAACACACTGTTGGGAGAATTTCACTGCTATGAGTGATGAAATCTCCCTCTGCTTTTGTTATCAATAGCTCTGTGAGGAAGAATAATAATGCTGGGGAAATTACACACATTAGGCTTTCAGTGACATGAAAAATCACTCGGCTAACATCTCCCTGGAAGCTTGGCGGCAGGTCTTGACACTGGCCTTGTGTTTGTTTGGCAAAATAAGGCAATCATTTCTCTGATAAGGGTTTTAATGGAGTGCAGGGAGTTGGCCTTTGACAAAGGCCGGCTGCTGTGAACCGGGAGAAAGGGACAAGACGCACGACGGGCGGGTGGCATTTTATTTTCATTTGCCATCATCCAATTTAGCTCGTGACAAGTGGCTTTGATGAATGCATTTGGCTTGGCGCAGCTCAGCTATTACCATACTACTTACTTCTGTGGAGCTGAGGTAGAGCGAGATCCACTTGCTCATAAATTAAACCCTCCTCTCAGAGCAACCTCCATTTGTCCCTACTTTATCCCCCAGGGCTGCCTTTTCCTCAGGTAATTCCCATTGCTTGGAAAGCTGAATGCCTTCCGTTAGTTGAATGAGCTCTAATAATGTAACACACTTAGAGCCTTTGATAGCTATTCAAACAATCCTGCCTTATATCACACCAATGCTATTAGCCCCAGGATCCGTTCATTCCTCATGTCCTTTGCTTAATATTCCAGCGGATACAGCCAGCAACAAAGGAATACTTACGGACACCTACTCATCCGACCTTTCTTCTTGAATCAAGGTAATTAAGACAGAAGTGGTTCCCTTTCTTCTGCAGGAACTCTCTCTACTCTACAAGCAAGGCTTTACATTACATGGTGGAACATGGTGTCGTGGCGGTTTGATGGCATTCAGCCACATGGGAGAAGTAGTGAGGTCAGTTGGATGTTGGATGATTGGTTTTTACACTCCAACCCTTTCCCAAAGGTACTAGAAGCAGTTCCATCCCTCCGGAGAATACAGTTTGACTGCTCCACCACCCAGTGCTGAGGGGCGGGATTTATACCCCTCTGGAGGACCCTTGGCATTGGGCATGGTGAGTTTAGCCTCATGTTCAGCTGCTCCAAAGTTTCACATTTCGTTCCATGCTTTTTACATGCACAGCATCTCATGGAAATGGCATGTAACCCACATTCATTCACTCACTCACTCCCACATCTCGCTTACATTCACTCACACACTACAAGACTCACTAATACATTCATATATTATTCACACATTCACGCACACACATTCAATCACTCACATATTCACTAAATCACTCACACATATACGTATGTATTCACCCGCACTCATTCATTCAAGCTCGTACAATATTGCTAATTCACAATCACTCACTCACACACTCACTGGTTCATACTAACCCTTTCACTCACACACACTCATGCTTACTCACTCCCTCACACACTCACTCACATATTCACTCACTGACTCATTCCATCACTCACTCACTCAACTGTATTCATTCACTCATTCACTCAAAAGCACATTCATGCTCGCTCAGTCACACATTCACGGATACAGGTCATGGTATATACATATTCACAATAAGGAGCCGCACCACGAGGGAGTTGCCACTCGGTGCTTCAAATTAAAGACACTGTGTCCTTGTTTATAGAGAATACACAAGCCATGTATAAAAGTGGACACCTGTCCACATGTAGAGGATGCTTTAACAGAGCTGATGGCACTGATTATAAGAGGGGACACACACTGAATACGGAGCAGTAGTGATCCTGGTCCAGGAGACCCCACACTCAAGTGGTGTCTCACTTAGAAATGGTGCCGCCGTTATTCCGGAGCTGCTCTGCTGCTCCTGTACTGTTTGTTTGCACAGAAAACACTAGCATTAGTCTAAGTGCAAATAAACATTAAAGCTAACTGTGATTTGATGCTTGTTCGGTGTATTACCACCGACATTTCCATGCGTCTCCTTCAGGGAACCTGGTGGCTGTAGGTCCCATCCAGCACCGCGCTCCATAATCAATACTTCATTAGATTAAATCAGCCACTGGAGTTTAATGAATCCAGGCAATGGCTGGAGCTGCTCTGAGGAGAAATGGTGCACATCCTTTGAACAACCTCACAAGATACGCTGCATGTCCATAGGTTTGTTCATTAATGTTTATATGTCTGCCATCAAACCCTCACAGCTGGCCTAAGACTTTTACACAGGACTGGGGATGTGGTGTTTAATTTGACAGCCATGTTTGTCCGAAAGCGTGTCTAAAACCGGACCGCACGTCCCCTGCCGAGGAGGTGTGTGATTCCTAATTCTGAGCCGTGGAAAAGCTTTGTTGGATGTTTTTCCTTCATTTCAGAGACATGTTTTTTTTTTTAAATCTGAGCAGTGGCATGGAAATAGCGGTGGGCTCAGGTGGGGGCTGTCAGAGTGGAGCGAAAGTCTTCAGACGGAGGACACTAACTACAACCTGTCACTCTCTCAGAGCACTTGATTACAGAGCACACACACTAACCACATGGCACAAAGGTCTTCTCAATCTGGCCCTGAGAGGCTAAACAGCTCTCTTTCTCTCTCTCTCTTTCTCTCTCTCTCTCTCTCTCTCTCTCAGTTCCTGTCTAAATCCTTGACTATTTTATTTCTGTCTCTCTATCTCTGCTTTTATTTTTGCTCAGTATACACCTATTTATTATTACATTCCCTCCTCTCTTTCTTTATTTATTTGACTTGTTCTATCTCTCTCTTTCTCTCTCTCTCTCACATGGCTTTACCTTCTGCTACTCAACATGAAAGAAGAAAACAAAAACTGCTGAGAGAACTCAGAAGAGCAGAAGAGTTGCGAGTTTCCTAACGTTTCCTAACGTTTACTAACGTCCACACCTGTTTCACCAACATGGTCATCACTGTCCATCCCATCTACAGCTGCCAATCACAGCCAGCGTTCAGCAAATACTCTTCTCCTGTCTAATCTTGACCTCTAGAGCTCTAAACCTGTGGGTGGTACGAATCCCACTCTGCCCTGTGTCCTCCAGAGGCCCACATTGCCATGTTGTGACCCTGCCCCTCTGCTTGGACTGATTGTGACTGTTACAGGGAGTGTATATTTCAGCTCTTTGATACTCTGGACTCAACACTGCAGAAACAGCACTATGTATTTTGTGGAGCCGGGTAGGAACACCCCCCAAAAATGATCTACACTCCACAACTGAAGGTGACGCCCAGGAGCAGAAATAGCTCATTTTACCTAGTGTTTCTTTAAATAAGGATTCCGAATAAATAAGGAATACACCACGCTGAGTCCTTTTCTTTTCCACAGAGCCCCGCTGCTGGGTCACTCCACTCGCTGGTTTTCTGACGGTGTCAAATACCAAATAATTGCCTTTAAACGACAGCGGCGGAGCATGTGACCGTGCTGCTTTGATGCCTCTGAACTGTGCTCTGAATAAGCGATGAAATGTGGCATGTATCGAGTGGGCACGGACAGACGGCTGATGTTTTTTTAGGTCACAGGCCTTTAACAACAGACGCTTAAAGGTTACAGGAACAAATATGTTAGATCACATCGCTTCAAAACACCTCAACCATAGTCCACTTCAGCTGCTTTTATTTGTGCTCATCGATACGGGGCTGTAGCCTCGCACTTGAAAGTAGGCCAGACCTTAATGGATATTGATATTCTGATATTCTGGATAGCCCGGCGGAAGATCACAATATAACGCCACTTCTAACGCTGGGTGGGGTCTAGAACATGACCAGAAATTTGTGGACACTTGCTCACACCGTGATTCTTCAGAAATCAAGGCCTTTAGTCAGACATGCTGCAGTAAAAAAGGCTTTACACTAGATGCTGGAACATTGCTGTGAGGATTTGATGATACAGAGGTCATGACTATTGTATGACTAGGTTCCAGTATTCCAGCTCATCCTAAAAGGTTTAGTTAGAGCTCCACCACTCCACTACTCCTCCACTCCTACTCACAAACCCAGTGCTTGAGGCTTTATAACACTCTAGCTTGGCAAACACACTCTTAGCCTTAGGCTCATGTGTAGCTGCTCCACAGCATCCAGTCCAATCAGCAATGCTTTCCTAAGGAGGTTAGGGCAAACCTCTCGCAGTTTTTACTGAGATCGTTCTTAAAAACAATGTGTGAATCCATGCCTTCAGGGCCCCGGCACTTTACACTTCAGATGATTAGCTGCTGAATTGTGTCAGAAGTGTTAGAACAATGGAGGGCACAAAACTATGGCACATTGTGGCCCACCAGGATTAGATTATGACACCTGTGCTTTTCAGTAATCTCAGTAGGGACTGCTACAGAGAGACACCACCATTTCTTCACCCAGTTCTGAAAATGAACACAGTGTATCAGAGCGGGAAAACCTACACCTGAATCCTCACTGCTGTCAGAATGCATTATAACTCTAACGCTATGACTGTACTCTGATGGGACACTTTATTAGAAACCTCTACCTATCAGCTAAACAGGTATAAATACAGGCTGTGGTCACATTGTGGTCCTATAACATACTATTTTACACCTCTTTAACATCTGATCATAAGAGTTGAATCAGAGTTATTACTAAATTCTGCTAAAAAAAAGTTGTTCTTACCGGCCCTAAACACATTATCCCTTGGTTTTACTCTCAGTCTTGATGGTGTATATGTTTCACCCTCATCTGTGGTTCGTAACCTCTGTGTACTTTTTGATACTAATCTTTCATTTGTAACATAAATCAGGTCTAATATCAAAAAGTCCTTTTTTCACTTATGTATCATTGTCCGTGTTCGGCCTATGTTTACCAGCCAAGACGCAGATATCCTGATACATGCTTTAATTTCTTCTCGGCTTGATTAATGTAACTCCCTCCTTATTGAAATCTGCTGCCAGTATTCTGCACTACGCTACGAAATCTGCCCACATTACTCTGATATTGTATCAGATGCACTGGCCACATAGCTCTCTTTATATAAAGTTTAAACTTCTATTACTCACCTACAAATCTGCACAGACTTGCACCCTCTTACTTAACTGAAATCCTTCACCCATACTCTCCTACCCGCTCTCTTAGGTCTCCTAATGTTGGCCTTCTGTCTGTTCCTAAATTTAAATTGGTCTCAGTAGGTGGTAGATCCTTTAGGGGATTGACCCCAAAATTGTGGAATAACTTGCCGCAGTGTCTCCATCTTTGTGTCTCACTTTCCTCGTTCAAACCTGAACTTAAACCATTTCTCTGAACATTTTCATTCTTTGTTAATTTGATTAATCTGCTGTCTTGCATTTGTCATTATTGATATCCTATGTGGTTTCTAATGTGTGTCCCTGTGTTTTTGAGAAAGGCAAAATGTAAATTAATTGTATTATTATTATTATTATTATTATTATTATTTCAGCTTGTGTTCAGGGTTCCTGTCACATGTGATGTTATTGTATCGCTGTAGCTGGTGTGCATCAGTATTTTGGTGCTGTAACTGTATGTAGGAGTAAACAGCTGTAGCTGGTTTGTGTCAGTATTCCAGTGCTGTGACTGTATGTAGGAGTAAACAACTGTAGCTGGTATATCTTATTATTTCAGTGCTGTAAATGTATGCAGGAGTAAATGGCTATAGCTGGTGTTCCTTACTGTTTCACATCATGTAATGTGTGCATTTCCAGTTACCTGTCTCTGGGCAGGCTGATCTTTGGCTGTTTGGGACAGCGCTTGCTGAGTGTAAACAGCTTCCGGACGATCTTCTGGGCTTTTCCCAAGATGACTTTGGTGCTGGCGTCCAGCAGGCCATGGCGCCTCTGTAAGGCCAGATCCGAGCTCCAGTACCTCAAGATGGCAGAGGAGTTCAAAAAGCGATCGATGGGAAGCTTCTTCAGGAAAGCCTTGAACTCATCTGGAGAAGAGAAATGAAGAGGAAAGAGATACATGTTAAAAGAAAACTGTAAAGATTTCTCCATGATGAGGTGAGAAGTGAGCCATGACACGAGCTCTGACACGCTGCTCTTTAGTGAAATGAAGCTGCGAGAGGCAGCTAATGATATGAGTGGATCACAGGAGGTCTGAGACTAAGTGATGGGCCGAGAGATCATTGGTGGCAGAGATTCATTGTCAGCGACTATTCAGATACAAACCTGATACAAAAGAACGCAGTGAAATGCAATTGCTGCTTCAAGAGGTTAAGCAGCTGAAAATAATGTCCTTGAGAAAGTCAGCAATCAGAGTGTGATGCCTTGGCTCCTGTCCTTGTGTCACAGATTTCATTCAACACACAATGTCTGGAAACACTCAGAGCTTTTTAAAGTTCAGCATCTTTGCCTTAGAATCACGGGCCCTGGTTCTAAGTGTCAAATGCAAACCCTTTTCCAAATGCAAATAAATCAGAGCAGATTCCTGAATCCATTTTGCTGTGTGGTTCACACTAAAGCTGTACAAAGACAATATCCCCTCAGTGTACATCCCCATCATATTAATTGTTCTTTGTAACTACACTTCATTCAGAAGCTGAAGCGTAACAACCAGCTCCACACATTTTGATAAACTGCCATTTTCAGACTATAAACAACCTGGTTCTTAAAAGAACACTAGGTAAGGTTCATGTTTTGTCTCCTGGGCTTGCTCTACCTGTTGCTGAGTGTAATTCATGTTTACTGTACTGTTGTGAGTTCAACTTGTCTTTTCTTTGTTTTGTCTCTGTGCTTTGATTTCTTGTTCCTTGTTTTGTGCTTAGTCTTATTCTTTTCTCACCATGTGCCCTGTGTTTGTTGATGTCCACCATGTGCTTGTGACTCATTGTGTGATCTCCTGCCACACCTCCTGTGACTGATGTTCACAGGTGTCTCTCCTGATCTCTTGACACACCCCCTCGTTTGTGTCATGTGACTGTATATAAGCCCTGTTCCTTAGTCTTTGCCTTCTGGGTCATATGTGTATCTTGGTCTTGAAAATCATACATTTTGTGGGACTCCAGCCAACACAACCACACAGCAAAAACGTTTACTAATCTGGCAAACGTTAGCAGCTGCTCACCTTGCGACTCTCTGATCAGTAACTCTCAAAAACATGACTTAAACAATTTGTTGCCCACAAAGTTTAACACTAACATAGCAACACGTCAAGGAAGTGCAGCATTTCTTCTATCCTCATGTCTCTTTCAGCTCACTCCACTGAGTAAACTCAGTCCAGTGTTAGAGGGAATGTCTGTGGTTGTGGGAAAATGCTGCTCTCTGGTTTGTTTACATTCAGAAGCTCAGCGTCTTTTATAGTGGAACTGTATGTTTGAGGTGGCTTAAGTGTAATTAGTCTGTACGTTTTTATACACTGTTTGCATTACCCCAGAAACTCATTTGTAACCCAGTTGTTTAGTTTTGTAGCACTTTACATCTGTGTTTACTTTCATGCTGTTAGCGCTCCTTTGACTTTAAAGTGTTTCATCTACAGCAAAAAAGTTATAGAGCAGGAATAGAGCAATATCCTCATCTCGGTTCATGCTTTTCAAAATGTGGAAGTCTCTTTTTTTGTATACAAACCTAGCATACAGGACCAAGACACCTTGGTTTTTTACCCATTCACAGACACTGGGGCCTCGTAAACACATTAGATACATCCTCAGAATGATATAAAAACTGTTTTGCCTTTAAACTTTGTACGTCATCTCACTCTCACTGTCTCTCTTTCTCCTCTTGCTTCGTCTGACAACTCTGCCTAGTTGCAGCCTCTGCCTTAATGTCCATACTGGGAACACTGAGCTAGCATCTAGTAGGGAGTGTGAGATATATGCCATAAAGCATTGTGTAGTTTATACGAGAGCCTCCCTCCCATGCTGTGGAAGATGCATAGTCTAGTTTTAGAGGACTCAACCCCAGGGCAGCAATGACAGAGGTGCTGTGCTCCCTATTACAGGTCGGTGGAGCATCACTATCATTTCAAGCTGTAATTTTAAGGACACTCTCCACTCTTTTTCACACTTCTGACCATTCTCTGTCTGTGTTGTGGTGAATATGTTCTGAAGAATTGCAGCAAGAATGACGAGATCCCCAACCCCCCGACTGGATCTTATTGTGCGGGAATACGTTCCTTACATGACGTCAGCTCTACCACAGAATCAAACGCGTTTAGCCATATGTTTACAACTCTCACCTCAGTAAAGACACCACCTTCAGAGCTTTCTGTCCTGTTGGAGGCGATGTGAGAGAGTGAGAGCTTATTCATAACAGAAACTGGAGCAGTCAGAGCTGACCCCTGTTGTGTTTAATCAAAGGGATGATAAAAGCAGTGTGTTCTGTTGTTCACAAAGATTTTCAAAAGTGGTTTCTGAGCCCAACAAAAGAAACATCTTGGAATGTCTGGCTTTGTTCAGCCATGGTCATTACACATCAAACACAGACATACACGCTTCAGTGACAGATCATCCTGTTCCCAGAGGACAAATGCCCTCCAGAAAGGGTTAATGCTGTATCTCAGTTTGTATCTTTCACCCCTAAATGATTTTTAAGTAGTTCCCATTTATGGCAGTTTCTTCATGTATCTCTTTTTTTTCCAGGGGTTGGGGGTGAGTTTGAGTGTGTATCCTCTGCCTGGAACTGTCGAACCAGCAAGAACGGCAAGCCCTGAGGGACATTATCAAATACAGATTATCCTAAAGCCTTCTTAAGCTGACACTAGCACTCTTAATAAAAGGATCGGAGTGAAGATGCAGATGTTCCCACAGATGTGGCCTGTGCGAGAGGGGGACTTGTTCCTTGCTGCTACTGGACATGAGGCAGGGGTTCCGCTGAAGCTCCCTGCTCGTCCCAAGGCCATTACAGTGTGCAACGATCCTGTGGCAAAGCTCACACACTCCCACAGATAACGCTGAATCAGAGGGATAATATTAGCGCTGGCTCGGGGAACTGTTCAAGCTTAAAGGGGAAGGATTTCTGGGTAATTCATCTTTAAGATGTAATATTAGAGTGGTTTTACATGCTATAGAAATGGTCACGGTGGGGGTGAATGGAACCAGACGTCTGAGGGGTTTAATGCCAGAGAAAGCCATTGCACTGAATTATTTTGGTTGCTATTAAATACCCACAACCATGTTCTAGTATTTACAGCCCAGCTTTTCCAGAAGAGAAGAAGCTGTTACTGCAGCAAAGGAGAGCAAGACCCCTATTAATATCCTTTTGTGAGCAGAACTGTTGGAATATGGATGAATTATTTAAAGAATGATATCCTTCTGCTTTCTTTCCACTGAAAATAATAGAAGCACCATAATTATTACACAACCTCAAATCTAAAGGCCCGGACCAAGCCCCTGAAATGAAGAGCGACTGAACAAACGCAGCTGTAACCACTGAAGAACACCTGCTATTACTGGCTTCATCAGTGTCTCCCTTTCTCTTGTTTTCTCTTCTCCAGCTTCAGTGGTCAGTGTTATTTTCTTATCCTTTCGCTCTCTCGGTTTTTAGGTCCTTTCCCTTCCCACCCTCCCTCTTCCTCTCTTTCTTTATCTCTCCCGGTTCCCTCTCGGCGGCAGAGCCTTATTAGCATTCACGGCACATGGAGGGAATTTGGACTGTCTATTCCTCCTCTTTTTTATTCTGCCATTTAGGATTTCGTGTTCAAATTTATGGACGACTGAGCCCTTTGGAAATGTGTCAGACAGAAGGATGGGGGTTATTTGCCATCATAGAAGCCACACGATCTCGTCCACTGCGGTAAATTAGCTTTGGAAATGGCCGCAAACGAGGGGGCTGGGGGGTGGGAAGGCATCTTTTAAGCGTGTTCAATTAGCCGTGCCGCGTGGGCCTGGCTGTAAATGAGTGACTGAAGGACATCTGTACGCTGTCGTTCAGGACTGACACCATCAACACCACACACATCTTCCTTTCCTCCCTCAGGACTCTGTTCCTTACACAAGGCCCTTGTAATCAGTGAATTCCGCTGCTTTAAGGTGCACACAGATGCTCAGTTGTTCACACACAGCTTGTATAATCACCACAGAGAAGGAGGACATGAAACAGCTGTGGCGGCACAAGGCTAAGGTCTAAGCTAACTGAGAATATGAATATAGCAATATCATATAATTAAACACCACTTTAGTATAAGACTACACTTAAATGGTTAAAAGTCTGTTTATTATTATAAAAAAAAAAAAAAAAACAGAGGAGAGACCCTGGAGAAGCAAGTAAAAAACAGGAAACACGAGTAGATAACTAAGACAACACAGTGAAAATGGGAAAACAGCTGTGAGTTGTAAAAACAACCACAGAAAATAAGAGAATTGAGCTAAATCAGCAAAAACAGAAGTGGAGAACTAAATGAAAACAACAGGAAGAGAGAGAGTAAGATGCCGAGAACCTAATGAACATAGACAAACAGCAGAGGAAAAATAAGAGAACTGAAGAAAAACAGTGACAATGAGAGCAGGGGACTAATAAATAAAGCAAGAGAACCTAACAAATATGGTACAACCACTAATAAGTCAAAGAAAAAAATGCAGAAGGCAAAAATAGGAGCAGAGACAGAGCAAAAACAGAGAAAAACCAGAGCGGAGAAAGACTAGCGGCTCATTGTCATTTAAAGAATCATGCGCTCTGAACAGGACTATTTACACATGGGGAGATCACTGCTGTGAGGTTTGGTCCTTGTGGTTTTTCCATGAAGCAGGACAAAACAAGTCAAATGATCAGCCAATGGATTAAGACCCTTTCTCTTAATGACATCATTAAAACGAGTCAGTTCTAAAAGCCTGATATTCTCAACCCAAGCTAATGATGAGGGATTATATCATATTCACTATATTTAGGATAACGTTTGTTAGGAAGATGTTGTTTTCTGCAGTGAACCCTTTTACAGCCCTCACTGAGCACCATTCCACTGAGAAACTCATCTGTCGGCAAAACATGTCCCAGATCCTCAGCCTCATTTATCACTGGTCACTTTCTGACCACAAGGACGTTGTTGACGAGACATTATTTGGGTGGTGGCTGCTTCTCAGCACAGCACTGACACTGACAGAGTGTGTGTGTGTGTGCAGATATGAGTGCATTAAGGAGCCGTGTTGCTGGAGTTTGTACACACAATGACCCTTATTCATCAAAGTTGTGAAACGAGCACAGATTTCAGCTCCAGCGCCTGGAAACAAGCTCCTGTAAGACGTGTTTATCCCAGGACTGGATAATACGGATAACTGGAAAACTGGATAATAATCCAGTTGATGTAGCTAACATTTCTAAATCTGAATATTCTAACGTGATTTTGTTATTTTCTGGACTTTTGTAAACTCTTCTCTGAAGGTTAAATAGAAGATATGTGACTTTCCTGGGAGTGATAATCGCCCACATGGTTTTACACCCCCATTTTAAACACTATAATTTTGCCCAATAATGAAAAAAGTTCCCTTTAATGGGGGGCTCATAAACTATCTGAAGAGCTCAGTTATTTTGGGAGTTACATGTTTTCCATTGAGGAGTTTGGTGTGTTCTCCCTGTGTCCGCATGGGTTTCCTCCGGGTGACTGTCTGTGAGGAGTGTGGTGTGTTCTCCCTGTGTCTGCGTGGGTTTCCTCCGGGTGACTGTCTGTGAGGAGTTGGTGTGTTCTTCCTGTGTCTGCGTGGGCTTCCTCCGGGTGACTGTCTGTGAGGAGTGTGGTGTGTTCTCTCTGTGTCTGTGTGGGTTTCCTCCGGGTGACTGTCTGTGAGGAGTGTAGTGTGTTCTCCCTGTGTCCGCGTGGGTTTCCTCTGGGTGCTCCGGTTTCCTCCCACAGTCCAAAAACACACATTGGTAGGTGGATTGGAGACTCAAAATTGTCCATATGTGTGAGTGAATGTGTGAGTGTGTGTGTTGCCTGTGAAGGACTGGCGCCCCCTCCAGGGTGTATTCCCGCCTTGCGCCCAATGATTCCAGGTAGACTCTGGACCCACTGTGACCCTGAACTGGATAAGGGTTACAGATAATGAATGAATGAATGTATGTTTTCCATTTGACAGCGGCAATAAATATGAATGACTTAAGATGGTTAGGGAACAGTTTGGGGTTTGGTTTGTGTGTGAAGGAGGAGGCAGTGGTGATTGAGGTTGGCGATGTGTCGGTTCCGTGTACAGAACTCTCCTTATTCAACTGTGCCAAAGTAAATACAGTTTCCTGTTTTACTACACCCTTAAGAAAATGTATCCCGTGAAATAACGTCTAGAAACAACTAGATCTTAAAACACTCTTACAACAGTCTCATAACGAGAAGTAATGGACATATCGACGGGTGTTAAGGTGAATTCACTTGATAGATGTCATCTGTTGCTGGGTATTTGCTGAATTTAGAGTCTTTTCTTGTCCAGACATCACCGCGATGATGCGGCGTCTGCACTGGGGCTCGGGTGCAAGCGGAGGCCTGATTTATTTGGACAATTATCTGGAGAACATCAGTGAGATGTATGGCGACTATTCAAAAGCAGAGGAATGGAACGACTTAAGCGCCTGCGTATCAAGCTGCGAGCGTCGGAAAAGCGTATCAGGCGTCTCCCGCTTTAAAACGACCTATTATAACACGGCCTTATGCTTTTTCATCTGACGCAAATAGGATTCTCAAACTCATTACACCTGTAATGAACTGCTCTGCATCTAAATCGAGGTAAAGCGTAATTATCCTCCCCGAACTGTGTCATGATTGGGTTTCAGGGCGCGAGAGAGTAGTGCTGCGCGGCTGAAGGTCTCCGGCCTCGTCCACGTCCCTCTGCCAAACTACTGACCGAAACTGAATCATGAAAAATGACTCCAGATGTTAATCATAGCAGAAAGTACAGGGGATATCAAGGGAATGGAAATAGATGCTGTTGGCCTTCATTAGTTTTCTTTTTTCTCCTCGTCGGAAAGCAGGGCACCTGTATAATTTATGCAAATAAGCTCGTTTTTTCTCTTCGTGGGAAGACGGGGTGTAATATGTCCTGTGGACACCCTGCAGGACGCTGGCCTCTATACGTCTTCCTCCCGTCTAAGCGGAGTTGAGCTGGGATGCTGAGGGAGTCGCTGGGCTCCCCGAGGACCCGGCATTAATCACAGATCTGCTGGAAGAAGGGGAACTGTGAGGTGCAGAATTATGACCTGTCTGAGGAGGCGGAGTGCTGACGGAGCGGCGATTAGAACGTTTCCTGCCGCAGCGCCCGGGACAAGTTGAAGGATCTTCTCTCTGTTAATCAGTCGAGAGGTATCCGAGGACGGCTCGGAGCGATCCAGGCCTTTCCTGAACACTAATGTAGATCTGACTTGGTTGCCGACCTGCCCCGAGCAGTGTGAGGGGTGTAGATGTTGACCAGAGGATCATAGGAACATTCTGACTTTGACGTCTGTGAGGTGTGTAAGGTCTGGAGCTCTGCACAGTGAGAATCCTGTCTTGTTGCTGTCTGATATATAATTTACAATCTTTCTGAGGCCTGTTCGTGTAAACGGACTTTTCCCAAACACCTCTGGAGCATTTCTGTTGGTTCATTTTTCATGAAAATAAAGAGCAGTGTAAAATAGCAGGTGGTGTTAGTAAACTAAGTCAAATATGAACATTTGAACAGTGGAGATACAAGGTTTACAAAGGTACAGTCAATCACATTGACATGACGTTTTTAACAGATATGTTGTAGTTTCATTAAAGCTTCATAACTTAGTGTCATAAAAACGTAGTCGTATTTCCTCACAGGACGAGTCTGAAATGTGAAATGTGTTTTAATCCCATGCTGAGGTGTGTTCAGTGTGTCTGCACTGTTCTGATTGAAAGTGCCCAAGTCTCAAACACAAATACAAAGAAAAAACTGGGTGGATGGATGGGTACCACTTTAACTTACAGCCCACAGACTTGAAGGTAAGTATCTGTAAAGTAGGGTGTAGGAAAATACAGAATACGTAAAGATATGTAACAATTATTACATTTTACAAATAAGTACCTGTTATTAAATAAGGTGAAAAATACAATGATTACAGAGTAAATAAAGGGTTTGATAATATTATATAATAGATGTAATTAGTCCTTACTACTTGTTGCTATGCAGAATCCAGAGACAAAGCTGACTGGTTGGGGCCAATGGAAAACAGCGGCCTGTTCATCCAGTGTTTCTCGTAAAACAAAGTCTGGATTTTGTCCTTCTCTACTGCAGTAACAGCCTCTAATCTTTGACACTAGATGTTGGTACATTGCTCTGAGGATTTGGTGGCAGCCAGAGCATTAGAGAGCTCAGGTACTGATGTTGGATGATTAGTTCTGGATCACACCAGGTCAGCTCGTCTCAAACGCATGGGACGGAGCTCCATCACCCCAGAGGAGTCAGTCCCACACAGTCAGAGGTTGTTTGTAGAAGATGAGTTTGCACAGAGATGCTTAAGGTTTTATCTTTATGCTCTGTTCTCTTTGGTAGGAGAGGCATCAGTAGGGATCATGACCTGTGACTCATTGTGATTTAGCACTGACTGGGAAAATATCTGTTTGTTCAAAGCAGAAGAAAATGGAATAGTGGGAGTATTCACGTTGAAAATCTGCCAGAGGATGAATAATCTTTCCCAAAGACAAACACAACAGAACAGAACTGCAGTCTTTTATGAACTGGTGCAGGAGTGTCATTACGAGTACAGGTGAGTACCAGCCCAAGAGAACCACCCCACAGTCACTGGGCCCTTAATGAAATACAATGTTTCCTTCCCCTTCTGGCACTGTGCTGCCACTGGAACTCCAAAACAGCCTTTAAAATATACTTCTCTTTTCCACAGCAATGACAGTAAACCCCCCCCCCCCCCCCCCCAACCATAAATACAGCCCCTGTTCCTGCTGTTTAGAGGAGCCAAGCAATCACATTGCCTCTTATCGCACTCTGGTGGGTCCTTTCAACAAGGCCACGAGTTTCCGGGAGGAGCTCAGCGTCCAAAACCTCATAACACAGATCAATCCCGGCTAAAAGAAAGCGGCCAGCCTTGCAGAGTGGGGCTGTCCTCAGATATACACCGTATTCAGTCATGAATCCAGAGGAATTATGAGGAATTATGGCCTTAGTCGTGAGGAACCATAACCTCGGTCATAACCAGAGATGCTGTGATAAACCAAAACCCCCAAAAATTGTGTGTCATGGCGTTTTTATTGATTGTTTTGACAAAGCCATCTCTGTTCCATTGCATTTAGAGCCGTGACTTTTCATAGCAGCCATTAAACTGTCTTTTGCGCCATGAAAACAGACAACTACAGGCTGGAACTTACAGTGGCTCAGAAGACCCAAAGCACAGTAGGCATGGAAACACTCTGCAGATTCAGGAACGCAGGAAAGTCATGGCAAAAAGTCATCAACCCGTGGACGTAGACACAAAACGGGTGGGACTCTTATCTTAACTTCTTAAACCCTACAACCGGTCATGTACATTTCACTCTGAAGATTCTGCCATACTACGTTCCAGGAATTAGGAATCTTCTGGATTCAGATGCACCCTCTGTTTTCAATCTAAATTTAAAGTCGTATTTGGCCAAGCTTTTCGTTAAACCTCCATTACAATCTACTCTTTCTTTATTGGTGTTGTAGTCGATGTACACAGTGCACGGTGTTGTGCCAGTTCGCATTAAAATGAACTAGTTCATCCTCAAAAATAGGCTGCTATTTTTTCAATAGAACCCATTCTACCCATCCATCACCAGCCCACTCTCCTCCCAAAATAAATATATTATCATACAACATGCTCATTAACAGTGGTGTATACCGATGCCGAGACTGAGAATATGCTGTAACACTTAAACAATGTATCATATCATGCTGATAATGAGAAAATATTCTGTATGCGAGCATTTTATTTGGACAACATTAACTTACGCAGCAGGTCAATACCACAACATGGATGTATTGTAATGAATGGGGAAAACTGTACTTCCATTACTGTGACTACACCAACAACGGTAATATAAACAAAGAGGCCATTTTATTAAACCCATCGGACACAATCTGCACAAAAACGTGTGGTTTGTAACATCTGAGTCAACATGGATATAAATGCTCAAGAAAAGTGACTGTGCGTAGCTACTGCTAGCACTATATGTGGATGTGTTTTGATGATGTCATGCGGCATTCCATAAACGGCATTTAGATATGAGAGAGTGAACAACGCTCAATGTTCAATGTTTTTAAACTGAGTGGTTCAGTTCAACGTTCACAAAAATATAAATGTGTTCATTGAATGTGTTCATCTCCGCTTATTTCTTGATTTCATTAAAATTACAGTATAGATATAATTTTCATTATTTTTACCAGTTTTGATAAATATAACTATTCTGTTTTGATTTTGGTCAGTTGTTGTGGTCTGCAATGGGGAGATATTGGGGGATAGGTTCCTCATTTAGAGTCTTGGTTCCTAAACTGAATTTAGTATAGCTGGATTATCTATCTACAGTGGAACCATTACCTACGAACTTGATCCGTTCCGTGACCCAGTTCGTAAGTAGAAAAGTTTGTTTCTTGAGTCAATTTTCCCCATTTAAAATAATGGAAAAGCAATGAATGTGTTACAGCCCCCGCCCCGAAAGTCACACTTTTTACACTGATATATCTTTACAACACTCTCAAATTAGTAAAAAAATACATGTAGCGTTACTAAAAATAAAAGAGAAATATAGTGGAAACAGTAATAAAAAAGAAATAAAGTTGTAAGTGGATACATTGATACCTTGAAGACGTGACGACTGGCTGGAGGAGTAACACAGGCACTGGCTGTATGACAGGAGGTGGGGGGTGGATGTAATAACGGAGAGTAGGCGGTGAATGTGGGGAGACGAAGCGTAGATACGGCTTAACTTAGCACGAATTTCAATGTCTGCTATTTACACTAATGCTAAATTGCTAAAGCTACAATGTGCTAATCTTAAAAGCTCACTCAAGTCTGGGCGCTGGGAGACTCTCGGGTTCGTTTCTAGAGTCGTGGTTCGTTGGTGGAGGCAAAAAATATTCAAATGCCCGGTTCGTATCTTGGAAAGTTCATTGGTAATGGTTACTACATTAGAACACAATGTGTGACTGACATTACCCAGAAATCTGTGGACATCTGATGGCGTTTTCTCGATTCATGCAATCCTTCTCAAAAGAGCCTTGAAATGCTCTTGCATACATGACCCTCACATAACCACCTGTCTCTGAAGCTCTGGTATCTCCTTCGCTACTTCACCAAGCTGCTCCAGCAACTTTAGCAAAAGTGAACTTTTCACATTCCTCAGACGCCGAGTGAAGGAAGAATGGAGATTTCCCGTCCACAGTTTCTCACAAAATGTACATGGACATACGATTTCATCAACGTACACAAGAAGAGCTCAGATTAACCCCACTTCAAAACCTCATAACACCAGACTGGAGCTGGAATGGAAAGGGGCTGCTTCTGCAGGTTCAGAAAATGAACTACATTTCGTTAGTGTTATCACAGAGATATTAATAAAAACATAAACATCAGACACATGGTTCATACGTGTTCGCAGACCCCTGACTGCTACATATCTCCTTTCTCCACAGTCCCACAGTAATAAGACTAGAACATCATAGCCTGGGCTCCTAGGGGAGGGTGGATTTCACTGTGAAAACACAGGATTTTTGTTTTTAATAACAGTGAGTTTCTTCATTTCCAGACTGTCACATTCTACAAACAGGTTTTATCACATACTTGATTTCAGGGACACACTTTCGGTGCATTAGATCTCTGCAGGTCGTGTTCAAATAAGCCACAGTCTGTTTATAACTTCAACATCTGTGTTAAGTGTGGAGTAGATGTTTTTTGAAGGAATGAGCAAAATTTGTTGCTGTCTTTCGTGGCAGTTGTTGTTACTAGGAGAGCTGGGTTGGACATTCATTTGTTCATCATCTCTAACCACCTCATCCTGTTCAAGGTCCCACTGGATGCACAGCCTCTCTAGAATCATTGGACACAAGGTAGGAACCTGACCTGGACTGAGCTTCAGTACACCACAGGACATCACACATTCACCCAGTCACCCACACACTCACACCTGTGAACAGTTTCACACACTCACCCAGTCACCCACACACTCACACCTGTGAACAGTTTCACACACTCACCCAGTCACTCACACACTCACAACTGTGAACAGTTTCACACACTTACCCAGTCACTCACACACTCACACCTGTGGACAGTGTCACACACTCACCCAATCACTCACACACTCACACCTGTGGACAGTGTCACACACTCACCCAGTCACTCACACACTCACACCTGTGGACAGTGTCACACACTCACCCAGTCACTCACACACTCACACCTGTGGACAGTGTCACACACTCACCCAGTCACTCACACACTCACACCTGTGGACAGTGTCACACACTCACCCAATCACTCACACACTCACCCAGTCACTCACACACTCACACCTGTGGACAGTGTCACACACTCACCCAGTCACTCACACACTCACACCAGTGGACAGTTTCACACACTCACCCAATCACTCACACACTCACACCTGTGGACAGTTTCACACACTCACCCAATCACTCACACACTCACACCTGTGGACAGTGTCACACACTCACCCAGTCACTCACACACTCACACCTGTGGACATTTTCACACACTCACCCAGTCATTCACACACTCACACCTGTGGACATTTTCACACACTCACCCAGTCACTTACACAATCACACCTGTGAACAGTGTCACACACTCACCCAGTCACTCACACACTCACACCTGTGGACATTTTCACACACTCACCCAGTCACTTACACAATCACACCTGTGGACAGTTTCACACACTCACCCAGTCACTCACACACTCACACCTGTGGACTACTTCATCCACTCATATATCTGGAGTAATGATGTTGAATTCTGACAGGAGTCATAAGGAATCACGACTATGGGTCAATGGACGCTGCTATAAACCAAGAACAAAAAAAAAAAAACATGTTTAAAGGAGATTTACTCGAGACTTTGCATTTTTATTGATTGTTGTGATGAAGCCGTCTCTTTTCCATTAAAAGTAGAGCTGTGCCTTTTTATAGCAGCCGTGAAAACAGACATGTATATGTGCGCAAAGGCATTCGGCGCCACATTCCGGCTTTGGATATTCCTGCTCCTGGAAGAAATGATGTGCACTGTAAGCTACTACACTACCGCTCATTTGGGGGTGATAAATGTTTTCTTAATGGTCCGTGGTGGGTAACATATCTGGCGGCTTGGCGACAGGTTTTTAAGTGTACCAGGAGCCACTCTGAACTTAAATGGGGCAGCTGGATGAATGAGACCCCCATTACCTAAAATAGGCCGAGGTGGGTGGCTCGCAGGACACGAGCGGCCATGAGTCAAGACCAAATGGACCGAGCTGTCTCACAAGTCGTCGTTCCAGCCATTAAAGAGAACGATGATACGAGCTCCTGTGAAGGGAGGAGAAGCCTCATTCCGCTTCATGCAAACTAATGTTTGCGTGAGGAAACAAGCCGAGGAGAACCACGTTCCTCAGCGGAGGGAACCTGTAGTTAGTGGTGCGTATGACATGATATGAGCGTAAATCATTGAGCAGCTCTGAGAGTGTGTGTCTACATCAGGGCGTTTTGATTGATGCGATGCCCTTCTTCAATCTCTCATGCTTGGACTTCGTTTGAGCTCTCGCTCCCTCCCCCAGCTTGAGGGAGCGCTAAGACTGATGCGCTGCAGCAGAATACCGATGTTCGTGCTACAGCGCGTGTGGGAGAACAACCTCGGCTCACTCTGAAGCCCTTTTAACTTTACAACTCCGACTTAAGTGATAAATCAGATTTTCTGCCCACTCTCAGGAGAGCTGCCTCATCTCCTACACGTTTTATAGCTTCGCTTTGGAAGTTCACCTGGATTCTGCAGAGCAACGGTCTCTTGAAGCTTGGACGTGAACCGGTGAAGCAGAACCGAAATACCATTGCTGACCGGGACCTGTCCATACGGCGTTTCACATACGATCAGTTTCACATAGTTACTCACACACTCACCCTTTTACTCACCCGCTCACACCTGTGGACCATTTCATACATGTGTTTGGACTGTGGGAGGAAACCCACACAGACACTGGGAGAACACACCACACAGACAGTCACCCAGAGGAAACCCACACAGACACAGGGAGAACACACCACACTCCTCACAGACAGTCACCCAGAGGAAACCCACGCAGACACAGGGAGAACACACCACACTCCTCACAGACAGTCACCCAGAGGAAACCCACGCAGACACAGGGAGAACACACCACACTCCTCACAGACAGTCACCCGGAGGAAACCCACGCAGATACAGGGAGAACACAACACACTCCTCACAGACAGTCACCCAGAGGAAACCCACACAGACACAGGGAGAACACACCACAATCCTCACAGACAGTCACCCAGAGGAAACCCACACAGATACAGGGAGAACACAACACACTCCTCACAGAAAGTCACCTGGAGGTAACCCACGCAGACACAGAGAAAACATGCCACATTCCTCACAGACAGTCACCCGGAGGAAACCCACGGAGACACATGGAGAACACACCACACTCCTCACAGACAGTCACCTGGAGGAAACCCACGCAGACACAAAGAAAACACTCCACACTCCTCACAGACAGTCACCCGGAGGAAACCCACGGAGACACAGGGAGAACACACCACACTCCTCACAGACAGTCACCTGGAGGAAACCCACGCAGACACAGAGAGAACACACCACACTCCTCACAGACAGTCACCCGGAGGAAACCCACGCAGACACAGGGAGAACACACCACACTCCTCACAGACAGTCACCCAGAGGAAACCCACGCAGACACAGGGAGAACACACCACACTCCTCACAGACAGTCACCCGGAGGAAACCCACGCAGATACAGGGAGAACACAACACACTCCTCACAGACAGTCACCCAGAGGAAACCCACACAGACACAGGGAGAACACACCACAATCCTCACAGACAGTCACCCAGAGGAAACCCACACAGATACAGGGAGAACACAACACACTCCTCACAGAAAGTCACCTGGAGGTAACCCACGCAGACACAGAGAAAACATGCCACATTCCTCACAGACAGTCACCCGGAGGAAACCCACGGAGACACATGGAGAACACACCACACTCCTCACAGACAGTCACCTGGAGGAAACCCACGCAGACACAAAGAAAACACTCCACACTCCTCACAGACAGTCACCCGGAGGAAACCCACGGAGACACAGGGAGAACACACCAAATCCTCACAGACAGTCACCTGGAGGAAACCCACGCAGACACAGAGAGAACACACCACACTCCTCACAGACAGTCACCCGGAGGAAACCCACGCAGACACAGGGAGAACACACCACACTCCTCACAGACAGTCACCCAGAGGAAACCCACGCAGACACAGAGAGAACACACCACACTCCTCACAGACAGTGACCCGAGGAGAGGTTCCCACCCAGGACCCCATGACCCTGAAAATGTTTTTTGAAGTTTGGAACCGTGAGTGCAAACAGAAAACATCCCGACAGTTTATCGGCCAAGACGCTTGACTCATTTCCTCTGTCCGCTATGGAGTGAGATATCACCTTGCGAATAATCCACTTAGCGTTATTAGATATCAGCAGCTGCCTCTTGATTTCTGGCCTGGGGTAGTGCTTTCTGGGGTGATTTTCTCTGCTGGATGGTTTGTGGAAGTTTAAAAGCCTCAGGGGGAAGCTAGCTGAGATGAAGGCTTCTCTCTCTCTCTCTCTCTCTCTCTCTCTCTCTCTCTCTCTCTCTTTCTCTCCCGTGGCTGAGGCAGTGTTTCAGCCCTAACATATGACACAGTGGATATACAGAGTCTGTGAAGGTCCAGACTGGCATGAGCTTTGGCTGGGATTTGGCTCCACTCCTCTAATTAGACTTCCGACAGCAGGAGGTGGCATCAGACTTTGGACGGGAGGTGGTTTGATGACCTCGAGCAGATCGTTTCCAACTGTCCTCTGACAGTTTACTGTGCTGGGCTCTTTTGAAAATGGAGAAAACTCTTCCCTTGTTTCTTCGCCGGTTTCTAATTGCTCTGGAGTGCTTGAAGAAGCCACAAAAGACCGTCAGAGCAAAGCAAAGCATCCACACCATTGTCACGATTGCGCTTAGTTATCCCGGATCCTCAAGCCTTAGCCATTGTTTGCTTTGCCCTGATGTTACATTCAGAAGAGCTTCATCACGATTTGCACAGTGAATGCAGATGGTTCGTTTGAATAGAACAGGTGGGGGTTTATACTGTCTTCTGCTCTTTGTAAAACACCAAATGTTTATGGGCATAGCCAGTGAAACTGAATCATAACTGGATTGCAAAGCTAACTCTATAGAAAATCCATGCTTTGCTCATGCTTGAGGAACTGTTTAAGACAGTTAATATGGTACATATCCTCTGCATTTTCCACAAGGGGGCACAGACCAGCTTTGCCTTCTTCCCGTGTCTAAACAGCGAGGAGCAGACGCTCTGGCTTTTAGTCGTTATCGCTTGGTTCTCTTTCTTCTCGATTCTTGTTTTCTCAATTTTTACTCAGTGCTCTTATTTCTCAGTGCTCCTTGTGTCTGTTTTGTTGTGTTTAACCTCATCTTTGCAGTCGCACATAAACACGGGCCCAGCGCTGTGATTGGACAGACTCATACGAGGGGGCGGGGCCTTTCTAAAGTCTCAGCACTTGACGTCAGAAGCGGAGCAGGATCAGAACGACTTATCCCATGTTTATGATTTAGAAATTTTTGAAAATTAACGGGGTTGGGGGGTGGGAGGGACTTGTTTCACAGTGTGTTGGTTGTTGGCTTCATGCTCTGAAGAAGGGAGTTTTTCACGAACGATGCCTATTAATCAAAATGTAAAAATTAAACCCTGAAACTCCACGTTTTTTTTTTTTCTTTTTCTTTTTTAAACTACTCTGACTTTGTTGGCAGAGAGTGGCCTCGCTGAATCAACAAAGAATAATCCAACTGTTATAAATCCCCCTTTATAAATCTCATCTTGACAAGACGGCAGAAGCCAGGAGCCCAGAACAGTCTCTGAATTCACCTCCATTAAAATTGCAAACTGCTAACACATGCTGATATTTGCATTTCCCTTTGAAGCTGCAGTTTAGCAGGGCATTAGCGCCCTGCCTTTCATCTGCACATCTCCCCTTTTAAACCAGTCACTAATGACACACAATGGACCTGACAGGGTCCCTCCAGAGAAGAGGGTTCTGCTACAAACACCTGATCCCACAGAGCATTGTGAACCTACGCCGCATCTCGTGAAGTTTGTATACACGGGTTCCAAAAGTGAATCTACAGCCAGATGTACCATCACAGTATATAACTGACTATAATTAATAAATGAATTAAATCAATAAAAAAATATTCAGTAAAATAAGACTGAACACTTATTTGTAAATTGTATCAAATCTGTTTACTACAGGTCAGTATCTGGCAAGATCTGAGGTATAACAATGTAGATGGGTATGGGATCACTATTTGGCAAATAACAGGTCACTGTTACCCTTTCGATCTATGTGTTATAAATGACTATAAATGACTTTTAATGTGTTCACAACCTAATTAATGACCATTAATAAACAGATTAATGAACCATTTACTAACCTTTATAGGTGTAGTCTTTTTCTGAAGTGGTACAAATAGTAGTAATATAATCGTATACATTACTAAAACATAATATGACATATTATTACATTTTACATGATTTTACATAAACATAAACATGAAATATTACATAGACCTCAATTCATTTTGGGGAGATTTGCCTTGACCTTAACTCCTACAGCCCTAACCCTAACCCAAACCCTAAAACGTCTTCATCTTAAAACGTAAGATTTTACATCGTTGCAACAAGATTTTTGACTCCTAAAGTAAACAGATCCCCACAAAGTGAGTGTGTAAACAGACTTTGGTCCCCACAATGTGATGAATATCTACCCCACATATATACAAAGCCTGAACTAAATTGGCATTGAGCCTGAGTTCATGACGCTCAATGCTAAGTGTGGCCTAGAGGGCTATAAATCCTCCCAGCACTGGGCTGTGGAGCAGTGGAACTGTGTTTTCTGGATTGATGGAGCTCCAACCGACACCTTTAGGACGAGCTTGAGTGGAGCTCACGATGCAGAACCAATCATCCACCTGATCTCCCTGTCCATCAAACCCTCACAGAAATGTTCCAGCATCTACTATAAAACCTTCCCAAAAGTGTAGAGACTGTTATTGCAGCAAAGAGGGAGCCAACTACCTAGAAATGATGGATGAGCAGGTGTCCAACTTTTCTGCTCCCCATTACTGTTTACTGAATTCACTCACATATATAATTCAATACTCCGGAGGAACCGCAGGACCTCTCCAGCGCAGCGTGGTGGTGGAGCAGCAGCTCTGTGTAATATCACACTTTCAGAGAGAGAGAGGTATTACATACGTCTCACTGCAGCAAACCGAAATCTGAGAACTCGCAGCAGGATGAAGAGAGACGATTCCTGAGCTCCTTCTGAAAACTTCTCGGCAGCCCCGGGCAACACAAATCAGTGCTGTCTGTGAGGCTTTCTGGATACAGCCGTAGTTTTGAAATGAAATGGTGAATGTGTTGATGCGTGGGCTGGAGAGGACCAAAGGGAACGTTTGTGTTCCCCACTGAGATCCAGTGGAGCTGACGATAGCTGCCAAAAGTTCTCATTATCGCAAGGTCGTGATCTACCGGGTGACACCTTGAAAACTTTAAATGTCAGCTTTTCTTTATACTGTGTCCAAATGCTCCAGCTTTTCTTCCTGTAGCAGTATCTTTCACAGAGTTTTGAGAATGTTTTATCCTCCTGAATACCACCCTTCAATCATTCATTCATTTCCTGTAACCACTTCATCCTCCTCAGGGTCATGGTGGGTCTGGAAGCACTGAGCACAAGGCTGAAGCACACCTTACACACCTACACAATCTATGCTTCCATTCTTTGTCATTTGTCTTTACATTCTGTGAGTGTTATCGTTTAGGGACGTATTAAAAATAGTCTAAAATATCTGCTTCCAGATATAACCTGAGACATTCTGACACACTACATTCTGGAGACGTTCTGGTTCTGTTCCAGCAAAAGCCAGACACCTACAGCGTGCATTAGCCCTGGGGAAAGTGTGAGTTATTGTTCTTAGAACATTCTGCTGCTCTTATTGCATTGCTGAGGTTCATGCAGGTCACTTTCTAATTCGTACTTAGAGTTTGATCTGATTATCTAAACAGCAGGGTGTGCTGGGCAGCCGAGATCTGATAGCATTTACAACTGGATAAGTGGGTAACCATCTATCTCATTCCAGCAAGTGCTCTTTCCAAGGTGACTCAGTGGTCTCAAGGGTGTTTTTTTGTTGTTGTTGTTTTTTTGCAAGCGCTAGACTTTGAAATGTTATCTTAAAGGAGACACATGAAAAATTGACTTGTTTAGTTCGTGTTTACGTTAATGTGTGAATCTGGAGCCCACCAACCCACACACTGTGAAACAAGACACACCCAGGCACTTTTCTGTGTGTTCTAAGTCAGAAAACACGGGGTGAAATGAGCCGTTCTGATTCTGCACCGCTTTTGACGTCAAGTGCAGACAATTTAAATCGCCCCGCCCCCTCATCTGAGTCTGTCCAATCACAGCGCTGGACCTGGGTATACGCCATAGCACAAGGATGAGGTTAAACCTGCTCCTCGCTCCTCACTGCTGTGCGCTCGGGGTCGGGGTGAACAGAGAGCGGCTCGTTATCATTTAAAGGAACAGGTGCTGAAAGCGGGCGTTCTGAACAGGGCTGTTTACACAGTGTAAACATAGTGTTTGGACCAAAGCAGGTCACATATATTTAATTAAGACCCAGAACTGTGTTCGCTCATGGAAAAGGCAGAGTATATGTCTTTTTGAATATCCTTCACCTAGAAAATAGTGTTGGATTCTATTTAGCCTTTACGTGTTTACCAGATGCTAACATCTGATTTCATGTTGTTGCCTTTGATCTTTTACACCACAGATGCTTAAAAAAACATGAAATATACAAACACACTAAGAACCGTAATGAAATCAGCATACATCAAGAGGTCTTGTATTTTCTCAGCGGAGAACTCCACTGGTGTGAGAATGTTTTGAACTTTGAGAATGTTATGCTTTCCTTGCCCGTGTCCGGCACATTTCCCCGTCCATCTGTGTCAAAGCCCCCGGTCTCGGCCCAGCCGGATATAAAGTGCCTGAGCAGTGCTGTAAGAGCTGGGCAAGCCTTGCTTAATTGCCCTAATTGCCTAGAAGTTGGTCGGAGCTCTCGCCTGAGACGCCTGATCGATAGAGACCATTCATCACCCAAGGCCCTGCAGTGAGCTTTAAAATATAAGCCCATCAATTGCAGAGCGCTCAGCCCACGGCGGACAAAGGCTGAGCAAACACGATCGGAAGAGCCGGCCCCTTCCCTGAGATTCCAGCACGTCCGAATATCCGCCAGGGTCAGCATATGGGCTTCATAACTACGGGTGTCCGAGGCAATATCTACGGACCCAATAAGGCCGGGGTGGGGAGGGTCAAATATTGCTCTTTCGAGTCCAACAAGTGTCACGGCAGCTGAGCCGGCAGACACGATGAGGTCATGAGTCACTCCGAAGCCAGCAAATACAATAAATTTGGTCAGGGAGAAAATAAATAGTGGCCAGACGTTATTGTGAGAAGAGCTCTCTCTCTCTCTCTCTCTCTCTCTCTCTCTCTCTCTCTCTCTCTCCTTTGTGTGAGTCCAGTCTATGTGAAATAAAGAGGGGCCAGGAGGGAGGAGGGTATGTGGACTGTTGGATAACACACATACACACACACACCGTCCCCCTGCCTATTATGCTGTTAATGTAGGTGGCACACTCTTCTGCTCCATCAATCTTCCAGATAACCACTGTCCACCTGATTGAAAAGAAAATGGGACCAGGCCCTTCTTCCATCATTCCAAGATCCAGGTCCAAGATCCAGGTCCATTGTAGGTGATCTGCACAGTGGACAGGCTGTAGCATGGGACTGTGTGAGAGTGTGGGTCCCAGAACCCACTGTTTTCCCTCTGTCGACTACAGACCTTCGTGGCTAGGAAATAACCTGCCTCATTCTCTACTGTTATCTGTGAGTGGTCTTAATGTATTGGTTCATCAGTCTATACACATTCATCTCTCTCCACACTTATCTTGGCAGCTTATACCACAAGGATCAAACCCCACAGCAGTGTTCTCCCCCTGTGTAAACAGCCCCTGTTCAGAATGCCCTGTTCCTTTAAATGATAATGAGCCGCTCGCTGTTCACCCCGACCCCGAGCGCACAGCAGTGAGGAGCGAGGAGCAGAAGCTCTGGTTTTTGGCTGTTTTCACTCTGTTCTCTTTCTTCTCCGTTTTTACTCAGTGCTCTTATTTCTCCGCGCTCGTTGTGTCGATTCTAAAGTTGTTGGGCGATTCCAAAATCTCTGTACTTGATGTCAGAAGCAGAGCAGAATCAAAACGGCTCGTTTTATTAAAAAAATAAATAAATAAATAAATTGAGTCTCGTATCGGACCAACACGTCCAAATATGGGATGATTCTATACTTTATGGAGTGGGGTCGGCTGAAGAACCCTCAGGGGGCACCATAGTCCCCCTAAAACAGGTCTAACAACACCACTGGGACACACTAACCCGTGGCTCATGAGCCTGTTTCATTTCCTGTAGCTGAATTCACCAATAACAAAGTGTCCTACACTTTTTCCAAGTTGTCAGCAGAGCGGCAGCGGAACAGCTCCAGACTATCGCGCAGGTAAGAGTGATTTTTCAAACTGCTGTTTTCACAACTTTCCATACAATGCACCTGCAAGGAGGAGCTAATCCCCCCGGCAGACTGCCACCTCAGTATGGAACAATCTAGAAATAGAAAGCTTAGCAGAAAGGAAGGGCTGTGTTAATGAGACAAGAACGCTGCTGAAAGCAATGGTCCTGTCACTCCGAAAGCCCCCGGAAAACACGGTTCGGAGTATGGAACGGGAACACGGAGATTCTTCGTTCTCATTTTCTGCCTCATTTTCGCATCTGCTCTTCATTCCCTCGTACCGAAGTCAAATCAGAAACAGAGTTACATTCAGTCTTTCGCTGACCGCCAACTGTAATCAGGGCCTAGTTTCCCAAACTCACACAGAAATCCACTTTGGGCCGCACTGGTGGACGCTGGCTCTGTCTGTTGATGGATGGATGGCACGGCCATTCTTCAGTGGTCAGTTTTAAACGACATGTCGCCCGTGGCCAGTCATTTTCACTGGGACCTAGAGGTGACCTAGAGGTAAAAACCCCAGCACCATCCCTGTGCCTCATCCACTGACCACTCTCTGTGCCATTTCTGGCCTGAGAACTGGTCAGTTTGATTAATGGAGGAGAGCACAGAGAACAAACCGTGGAAAACTGATGGGCTGCAGGGGGTTAACCAAACTAGTAACGGGAAGTTAGATTCATTTGTTTTAATCAGACGTCCAGTACTGGAGCCACTTCACTGACCTTTGTCAGCCAAGACATTAAAATCAACTCGTTTCGACTCTCCTTCTCCATTCTCTCAGCTCCACTGACAACACAGGAGCACTTTGTAGTTCATATGTTGCTCTGCATACTTTGTTGGTCCCCACAGAGCAGGTATGATTTGGGTGGTGTATCATTCTCAGTGCCACTATAGCGTAGGTATGAGTGGATCAGACACAGCAGTGTCTACTGGAGTTTTTAAACACTGTTTCCATACAATGTCCACTCTGAGACACTCCTACCTCCATGGTCCACCTTGTAGATGGAAAGTCAGAGGCAGCAGCTGATCTGTCGCTGCACAGTGTGTGTCGGTAGTCTTCTCAGGTCGCCGTCATCAGTGACACAGGACTCCGTTGGCTGGACGCTTCTCGTTGGAGGAGAGCTGTTGTGGAAAGTGAGTATTCTTAGCTCTGAGCCTAACCTAGGGTCTGTGTTGCAGTCTTATTGCAGACACAGCTGTCCTCAAGGTCCAATTAAATCAGACCATGCAGCACTCAGCCACCAGTGGTGAATTTCCTCAACGTACGCGGTTAAAGAGATTAGGTGGTGGCTGGGGCAGATAGAGGCGAGCGTCTGAAAGCTCTGAACACAGGCTGAGTCTCGGTGCCTGTTGCCACCAAATAATTTTATCACGTTCCTTTTAAACTGTCAGCACTGATCACGTTTACAAGCTTGAATCTGGCCTTAAAAAGTGTGAGTGTTCTCTGAGCATAAAGATCAGGGTTCCCACGTCTTGAACCCCCACTTCCCCCAACTCCCCCTTAAAATCCCTCCATTCACAGCAAATTGCTTTATTGTCGCAGGCGTTCCATTATGGTAATTAAAATCATGCCTTCAAGTCACAGGGAGTTGTTTGATACGTGGTACCACCAACAAACCGTCCTGGCACCGTTTCCTCCAGTGCCACGGCCTGCCAATGGAAATTCTCACTGATGTTTTGCCCGTTTATGGCTTCATTACTCAATAACGCTCGTGGCTCCGGTGCTTAGATATGGTTGCTTTCACTCTTTGAATGTGACAGATTGGTACAAACGGCGAATTATTATTCCACCCCCCACAGAAATAGAGTCTTTAGTTCAATATCTGGCAACCATATAATAATCCTGGCATTATGTTTTCTCGTTTGTAGCATGCCGTCCTCACACACTCCCCCTGGACCCCCCAATCCCTTATCTCCAATCTTTCTTCATCTACAAAAGCCAATAGTCCTGTGTCTGGGCTGCTGTGGTCATTTAACAGAGCAGCACACACAAGACACTCTGGAGTAGCCGCATATGAGCCATCCTTAATGCCATATGTGGGCTAGAGGTGTATAAAGCCCCATTCCCAACATTAATCTTCAATAATGGCATACATTTCATGACAAAATGTCAGTTATCTCCAGAGAACACAGTTCCACTGCTCCACAGGTTCATTATTGGCTAGCCGTATACCCCTCTAGCCCCCATTTGGCATTGAGTATACTGTCGGTTCGCTCAAATAGAGATGGTATAAGTTGGGTAGTAATTGGACGCACCTTAAAGTTTGGATTCACTAATCATAAGCAACATCTACAAAGGTTTAGACAGTGTACCTGTCCCCTAGTCACCCGTCCAGTCATTTCAGGAACGATGGGAGTGGCCAAATCCTGAGCATACGGAGCTGGGGTATATAGTGAACACATGTCACCCCGCGGCGTGTTCCACAAAACACCAGGAAACAGCCGATAAAACTGAGAGCGTTCACGCTTGGCACAGAGCCACCACTTCGCCATCCATTGTCCGAGGCTGTGGGATGCGCTTTAAATCGCACGTAACAAGCTCAATGCTTTTTAAAGTGTGAGATGCGTCCCCTCGAGCCCACGCTGTGGTGGGAATGGGGAGAGGGGAGTGAGAACAGCTGCTACTTACCATCTTAATGACACTCACAAACCACTGCATTCCACCATTTCGTGAACAATATTTAGGTAGATGAAGTACACCACAATGTACTCAGTGGAGCAGCTGCATATGAGCCACTAGGTCACAGTGCTCTACGCAAAGCATGGGCTAGAGTTTGGGTAGTGGAGCAGTGGAACTGCATTTGTGATGGACCACCATCAGAGATGAAAGGGTATGAAAATGTCGTAATTATTGTTATTAAAGGAGAACGTGTTTGAATGTACCATTAAACCTTTTAAGGTGGACGTTAACGTTAATGTTGGTGGAAGAGTGTAACCAAGCTCTGTTTAAGGTAGAAAAGACTTGTGGGGGGAAATAAGCACTTGACTGCAATTATAGAGCCTTTTAAGGGGGAACAGAACACTGCCCCATTTATTTATTGTTGTTATTCTCGTCAGAATGGCTTCTTATTTGCATGCTGCGTCTTGTTGGACATTAAAAAATTAAACAAAAAATATAAAACAGCACATTTCTACAGCCATGCATGCATTTACAATAGAATCAGCATCAGTTACAGCCCATTAACAACTCATCAGTCTTCAGTCTCACCTCCCGGTCCCGACTTCCCCTCGTCTAGTTTCGAAGGGGCTTGGGGAGTGAAATCAGGATGGGAGGTGAGATTGGGCACCACACCATGGCTCTGTCACGGCGCTGTCTTTACCCTCACACAGCGTGGTGCTGTGGAGACTGGGAGACTCTTCCTAACTTAAGCTGATGCTGTAAATACTGTGAGTTTTATAAACTGTGGTAATCAATTAGAATTGTACAGTGGTTTACTGTGAAACCAGTAACTGTTTAATGTCTAACCACCATGCAACGAAGGTTGGGTTTGTGATCTAGAACTAATTAGTACTGACCTCCCTTCTGCCACATGGATGAAATGCATCAAACAGGCAAAACAGCGAACGTCAGGGCTAAAGCTTCAATAGGAAAGATTCACCAATAAATTAGATTGCCCTAGAGTCACAATGCTCAATTCCAAGTGATGGATAGAGGGGTATTAAGCTCCCCAAACATTAGACTGTGGGGCAGTGGACCTGCATCCTCTGGAGAGCTAGACCTTCATCCTAATACCTGCTTTGAAACGTTCCAACGTCTACTTTAAAGACTCCTCATTGGAGTAAAGGCTGTTTCAGAAGCAAAGAGGGGATAAACTCTTCATTAAAACCTTTCATTTCAGACAAAACACAGGGCAAACAAGCTTCCAGAAAGCTTTGGTAATACAATGTATGGGAAAAGGACAATCAGTCTTAAGAGACTGGTTCGCACAAGTGGAAATTTGAAGCTGTGTGGAGGTTAAGTCATTTAAGCTGGGCTTTAAGGCTGGATCCAAGGGGAGTGGTGATTAAGGGGCGATGGAGAGTAATGTAATGATGATGAAATAGTCGTCTGAAGTAATGAATGACACCGAAATAATGATGAGAAAACGCATTGGGCAGATGTTCAAAGTGAAATATGTAATCAGGGGCCATTAGAGCTGCCGTGGACTGATCTTGGTCAGAGCTGTGAAGTCACCTATAAATCGGTAAAGCAATGATTCAGATAAAATCTCATTCTCATATATTTGCATTTTTAATAAAAATATTGTTATGAGTGAATTCAGCTTTTTTACAAGGTGCTAACACTTTGGACACAGACCTGCAGCTTCTTTAATCTCCACAGGAAACAGCTGCACATGAGCCCGAGTCACTCACACTCACCCAGTCACTCATACACTCACCCAGTCACTAACACACACACACCTGTGGACAGTTTCACACATTCACCCAGTCACTCACACACTCACCCAGTCACTAACACACACACACCTGTGGACAGTTTCACACACTCACCCAGTCACTAACACACACACACCTGTGGACAGTTTCACACACTCACACCTGTGGACAGTTTCACACACTCACCCAGTCACTCACACCTGTGGACAGTTTCACACACTCACCCAGTCACTTACACCTGTGGACAGCTTCACACACTCACCCAGTTACTCACACCTGTGGACAGTTTCACACACTCACCCAGTCACTTACACACTCACACCTGTGGACAGTTTCACACACTCACCCAGTCACTCACACACTCACACCTGTGGAAAGTTTCACACACTATCCCAGTCACTGACACACTCACACCTGTGGACAGTTTCACACACTCACCCAGTCACTCACACCTGTGGACAGTTTCACACACTCACCCAGTCACTCACACACTCACACCTGTGGACAGTTTCACACACTCACCCAGTCCCTCACACACTCACACCTGTGGACAATGTCACACACTCACACCTGTGGACAGTTTCACACACTCACCCAGTCACTCACACTCACCCAGTCACTCACACACTCACCCAGTCACTAACAAACACACACCTGTGGACAGTTTCACACAGTCACCCAGTCACTCACAGACTCACACCTGTGGACAGTTTCACACACTCACCCAGTCACTCACACACACTCACACCTGTGGACAGTTTCACACACTCACCCAGTCACTCACACACTCACACCTGTGGACAGTGTCACACACTCACCCAGTCACTCACACACTCACCCAGTCACTCACACACCTGTGGACAACGTTATTAAAAATTCTGTGGACTTCCAGCCAGTGTGTTCATTCAGCCTCAGTCTATTCTAATTTAAACAGGGATTAAACAAAACTGCGCTCTCAGACATGATATCTCTCCTCCGCAAATCCTCAGAAATGCTCTGGTCACCAGAAAGAAAAGCAGTGTCCACTCTGCTTGACCGCCTGCATGGATTAAGGCAGCTTCATGTACGTGACTTATCCAAAAGAGCTGTGGTCAAAAGATTACAGACTCATAACTCATAAAAGACCCGAACGTGCTGTTCCTTTTCTGTAGCATTCTGTGGAGGCCATTCCGTGGGTTTCCTCTCATGAACTTCCCGCTTCAGGACCTTCCACAATATTCCTAATTGGATTACAGTCAGGACTTTGACTCTGCTATTGCAAAACAATTCCTTAGTCTTCCTTTAACCATTCACAGGTACCCTCTCAGAAACACTCCCTGTGGTGCTACTCTCTGGGGAATATATTCTGGTCGTGTAAGTAGGGAACATAGCCTTGTTCTATTATAATTGTAGATTTTTAAATTGTGTTGATTTCCTACACACCATTTAATCTATAGGACCTTATGTTATTTAATTTTACACAGTTCTATAAAAAAAAAGATTACAGATATCCCCCTCTCTTTCTGGAGAAGAGAATGCAATGTACCTTTAGTGAACACAACTGGACTTTAACGTCACTGATGTGTTTTTAAAGGTACAGGGTCTGGTTTAATGATGTTTTTTGCATGTGGCTGGTGTGGTACAGTGATAAAACCATTGACTCACATGTGAGAGACCTGGGTTCAATTCCAGGTCTGGGCAACCATTCTGTGCTATGTCAATAAGAGTCCTTGGGCAAGACTCCTAACACTGTGTTGACCTACGTGTACTACCAGTAATTCCAACTCTGAATAATGTAAATGTAATGACCCTCATTCTCTTGAGATTCAGTTCACAGACGTCTTGATCCCTGTTGGCCCCAGTGCATCAAAACAGGCCCAAACCATGATACTACCACCACCACATTTCACAGATGGGCTCTGGTTCTTAAGCTGAAGTGCAATGTTTTCAATCCTCCAGATGTAACCAGATTAGAAGTTCAGATTTGGTCTCATCTGTCCCCAAACATTTCTCCACCAACCTTCTGGTAAGTTCATGTGATCTTTAGTGAACCACAGCTGAGCAGCAATCTTGTTTTTTTCCATGCAGCCCTGCCCTGCACACCATTGTTGAGTGTTGTCCTGGTGGTGGAGTTATCAACATTAACATTAGCCAGTGTTACAGACGGCCTCAGTGGTTTAAAAGTTACCCTGGGGTCCTTTGAGAGCTCACAGACTATCATCCGCCTTGGGGGGATCTTCGTGGGTCAACTACTCATGCGGAAGGACACCGCGGTCATACATTCCCTACGTTTGTGCTCAATCTGACCATGGATCTATCTAATCCTAACACTTCAGAGAGGGTTTTGCAGCGTTGTCCAGCCTGATGACCACCAGCAACTGCTTTCTGAGGTCCTCAGAATCCTCCACTTCCACAAATATGTGCTGTGAAGGTCAGACGGTGACAGATCCCTGTACTTTAAACACAACAAGAGGTCCACTCACACCCGACGGTGCTCCACATCGCTCTAAACTCACCTCAACACTCAGAGTAACTGCTAATCCTAGAGGTTCCCAAACGTTTGCCACTCACAGATCTTATTTTACCACATCATGTGAACACAGCAGCTGTCCTTCCCATTGTGTGACAATTGCATGGTGGTCAATTTCACTCCAAAATGACTGCGTGAAATCTTTCTACTTTGACTTCCATTAAAAGTCTTCTTTCCCTTGTCTTGTAAAGTTCCTATTTTGGAGATACATATATTTCTTTTGACATCAATGATATGCAAATCCACTGAATCTAAGCCGGTTTAGGCCAGTACTTCGATGGGAGACCACTGTAGGTGGTGTTGATGGAGCCAACAGAGGGCGCTGTCCCTGTGGTCTGTGTGGATCCCAATGCCAGAGTGCAGTGACAGGGACACTGTACTGAATAAATAGCACTGTCTTTCAGATAAACTGAGGTTCTGACACTCTGAGGTCATTAAACCTGTTGCTGGTCATTGGTGGGTGTTGAGGCGACCCCCTAATGTCCCAGAGAATGAAGCACACTGGGGGTCTAGAAAAGCAGTGATAGAAGTGGAGCTATCATAACAGATCCTGTAATCATTTTTGTCTCATGTATTTAACTGGGTTCTCTATGTCTACTTTTAGTATTGTGTGTATGTGTATGTGTGTGTGTCTGTCTACAATGCCCCGTCTCTACTTGATAACATTATTTATGACTGTTGTGAAGCAGGTGATCTCACACTCTGCCTGAAGCCTGCTGAATCCATCACTGTTTTCCCTCGGCAAGTTGATCCATCCCCGTCTCCACAAGTGCAGAGACAGAGGCAGAGAAAGAGACAGAGACAGAGATGAGCCACAGTCGAGACGAAGTACCGGCATCTCCCGCATTTATCAAAGAGGAGGGGGAGCTCAGCTATCTATAGCCCTGGGTGTCAGGCAGGCCCCAAGTGACACCTTTAATACCGCTGTTGATGACAATGACGATTTTTTTTCTCCCGTTTGCCGCCATGCTGAGAACTCCATTTATCCGTCACCTCTTCCCACATCCACCTGCTCTCACTCTGAGAGCCTCACATCAGCTTTAATGACAGCTGCTTATCATACAACAAATGTGTTGGAGAAAGACAGGGTCTTCTGGCAGTCCTTGTGTAAATAGAAGTCCATGTATAATTGTTTCAACCAAGAAGCGTAGAAATGCCAGGCCTCTGAATAACCTCAGCTTGGTGACATCTTCAGCAGTGTTTTCTCAGAGGAGAACAGAGGCTTATTAAAAATTCCTCTCCTGAAGGTCACCGCTCTGTCCACGAGGATCTGTCCATCTGAAACCCGTCTCTCCAGCCTCGTCCCCTCCCTCGCTTTCACTGTGTGTGGAACGCTGTCCAAGCGCGTCTGCTCAAACACATGCAGCAGGTTCCTCCTAATCCCACGCCAGCTGTGCATCGCCGACACCACAAAGCAGTTCTTCGGAGGAGTGTAATAATCAGCATCTGTTTCTGAACCATGTGCCTGTGTGTGTCAATGTGTGTGTGGGGAAGATATGACGTCAAACCAAAGGCCTGGTCACACTGTGTTTTTGTGTTTTGTTTTGCGTCGTGAAATGGGCGTGGCTAAGGTCAGGGACGTACATCAGCCGTGTGCACCGTCCTCCATTTTGGAACAGCGCTAACCTAGCAGCAAAGGTTCAAGAGTGAAGTTCTCAGAGAAGAGTTTTTTTAGCTCTTCTTTTACTTTGTTGGAGGAGGAGAGCGACTAAAACAAAGCGATTGTGGATTCATCCGGTTGTCAGCCTGAGAAAGGAGTTTGGGGAGTTTCACTGCCTCAGCAAGAAGAGCAGCGGTTTATAGAGTATTACTAAAAACACCTGAAGAAAATATAATTACCATCTAATCCCACCTGCCAACTGACTGCGTACCAAGATGCCTCTCCTTTGTGTTCATTCATTCATTCATTCATTATCTGTAACTCTTATCCAGTTCAGGGTCACGGTGGGTCCAGAGCCTACCTGGAATCATTGGGCGCAAGGTGGGAATACAACCTGGAGGGGGCGCCAGTCCTTCACAGGGCAACACTCACACATTCACTCACACACTCACACTTAGTCGCCAATCCACCTACCAACGTGTTTTTGGACTGTGGGAAAAAACCAGAGCACCCGGAGGAAACCCACGCGGACACAGGGAGAACACACCACACTCCTCACACACAGTCACCCGGAGGAAACCCACGCGGACACAGGGAGAACACACCACATTCCTCACAGACAGTCACCCGGAGGAAACCCACACAGACACAGTGAGAACACACCACACTCCTCACAGACAGTCACCTGGAGGAAACCCACACAGACACAAGGAGAACACACCACACTCCTCACAGACAGTCACCCGGAGGAAACCCACGCAGACACAGTGAGAACACACCACACTCCTCACAGACAGTCACCTGGAGGAAACACATGCAGACACAGAGAGAACACACCACACTCCTCACAGACAGTCACCTGGAGGCGGAAATAGAACCCACAACCTCCTGGTCCCTGGAGCTGTGTAACTGCCACACCTACCTGCTGCACCACCGTGCTGCCTTCTCCTTTGTGTTGTAATTTGCAATCTGCACTAAATGAGTTGTATATTATCTCCCATTTTGAAACTGCAACAATCAGTGCTTCCTCCATGTCGGCTCAGACTGATGAGTCATAGGTCACACAGCCAGAGCAGCAGCGCTATTGGTTGGGGGATGTGAATTTGCAGGTCAAGGTTCACCTCAGTTGAACTTGACGCAAAATTTGCAGGTGAAAATTATTAGCCCGGAAGTCGTCTACGTGAAATTCCCCTATCGCAGTGAATCTCATAGATATTAATGAAATTCTGCTCTGGAAAAGTTGTGGACAAAGACAGTGACCAGGCCGTAATTTTACAGGACATTTGATCACCTTTCTGTCCTCGGTTACGTGTATTGCTCAAGTTCACTCTAAACTTCTTCTTGACTTTTGGCTTCATTCGATGGAAGTGTGGATGTCTAATCAATCACTGACTACAGACCAAGTAATAAACCTCACTCACAGAATTGTGTCAGCACACTCCTGGTGCCCTGTCCTGTTCCTCATTTACATATTTTCATGTCCTGGTTAGGGAATCTTTAAAAAAAAAAAAGAAAAAAGTCATTTTTCCTCTTCCAGATTTTTGACCTTATTTAGACACTACACAAACACAAAAGTCAGTCGTGGTCCTGCTCTTCCTGAGGACACCTTGGCTGCTGGACGCGCCGAGTCCACTGCTGGACATTGACAGAGCACTGTGTCCTCAGCAGGGGTCACTGTGACGGCCGGGGCCCAGTGGGTCTGAGCTAAACTTTAAGGGTCAGTGCTCCCAAGGACGAACTGCCTGTACCTAGCTCTACATCAGAGGAGCGTCATGACTTCAGACACTGGGACACTGTAGGGGCTCTCTTCAACTGTGCGTTCACCTTCTACACTCTGTACTCCCCTCAAACACACACCCTTACATCCCCAAATAACATCCCCAGCTAGCGAGCAAACAGACCTGCTCCAGCTCTGGTCCTTAGGAAGTGTTGTGATGTAGTAGAGTCTACAATGTGATTTTACATAGCAGGGTTTAGGAGGGATGGCAACAGCGGGACAAAGACAACATAACCTCTCTCCTGAGCCCTGAACAGCCCTGGGAGCCATTAGACTCTGAGTGGAAGAGGCTGTGGATGCGTCCTTTGGGTCGTCCTGGTGTTTGTAGCATAGTAGGTGGGACACCACTGCCTTCTAAATACAAGAACAGGGTTCAAGTCCCTGCTTTGTTAAGCACCCCCCCAACTCCAGAGTGGCCTTCATCTGTGACATAAACAGTACTGATATCTACCTTTTAGATCCAGGACAATTCTAATTAGAGCACAGTAAACTCAGGAAGCTGGTCAGGAGTGTGTACTATGCACACAATGTGTCCAAATGTTTGTAGACATTGTTTGTAATTGGAGAACTCAGCCACTTTAAAGTGCACCCCATCGAAATCCTTCTCCTGAGCAAAGTACAAAAAACGTCCAACGTCTGCACTCTATGTGGCCGAGAGCCATCAAATACTCACAGCTTTTACTGTGTAAACGTCTTGGGCGCCTAAGATATTTACTATTATTTAAAATAAATAATTTATCTGCTCAAAATCGTGGTGCTTACATACATTTCTATATAATAACACAAGAAACAAATATAAATCATTCATTCACTCATTGTTTGTAAGTGATTATCCAGTTCAGGGTTGCGGTGAAATGATTTATTTATTTATTTTTAAAGCAGTAGCTGTGTTGTGAGGAAGTGTGAAGGACAAAGTGTGTTTCCAGATGTTCTCCTGATTGTATGGATGTGTTAAATCTACAGCACACGCAATTTAACGCAACGATGCAACGATGCATTAATCATGAAAACTAGGGACTGGACGATAACCTCAAATAATACTGGACTGTCACCGGGAGAGATGTGGAAAGGGTTAAACCAACACATACGTACATACATACATACATGCACACACACACACACACACATGGGATTAGTTTGTCTAGTAATAGTTGGATTATTCTGTGTGTTTGCACCAATGAAAAAAAGCTTAGATAAAGTTAGAGATTGATGGCTCTAAAAGCTTTTTTAAATCTCATTTTCTCAGGTGTCTAAGACTTTTGCGCAGTGCTGTAGTGTACGGCTAGAGGCTGCTGCTGTTATAGTGTGTGTGCTGCTCCAGTGCAGCTGTGTGGGGATGTACCCTATGGCTGTGTGTGTGTGTGTGTGTGTGTGTGTGTCTGAGGAATCCGATGGTGTGTCACAACTGGAGGAAGAAATATATGTGGAATCACAGGGATTGAGGGATTTTGAGGGGCAGGGTGTGTTCTGTGTGTGAGGAGCTCATCACGAAAACCCTTTACTCCAGAGAACACAGACCCCAGATCAGCTCCGGGAGGCGGCTCCCTGAACATTCCGGGTTTGCTTCGGAGGCAATGGGACGAATAAGAGATAAGAAAAAGCCTTCAGTAAAAAAAAGATGTGAATTTCTCTCTCTCTCTCTCTCTCTCTCTCTCTCTCTCTCTGTGTCTTTGTATGGTACACAACGTCCTTCCCCTGCTATTGAGCTTTCAGCAGCTCGTACACATGGCGCCAAGGCTTTGACGGTGGAGTGAGGGAACACTGCATTTGCAAATGAAAAATCACTGCTGTCCTGACTCTGAACTCCTTACAACTTTCCATAGGGTTCCAGCTTTTTTAGTATGATTTCTGATCATTTTGGTTTTCTTAGTTTTAATAAACATCTCCTGGGGGTTTTGTTGTTGTTGTTTTCCCCCTGGGGCAGGGGTGTGGGTGGGAGGGAAAGTTTGGTGGGGGTACATTTTATATTGTTCTTATTATGGTCATTTTTCTCTGTCAAACAATAAAACAATTGTTCACAATGTAACAAAAAAAAAACAATCAATAGTTTCAGAGAGAGAGAGAGAGAGAGAGGGAGAGAGAGAAAGAGAGAGAGAGAGTGAGGGAGAGAGAGAGAGAGAGAGAGAGAGAGAGAGAGAATAAAGTGAAAAGAGGAAAAAAGGGATGGAGAAAATGGAAACGAGATGAAAAACATGAGACAAAGGGAGAGAGATGGAGTAATAAGAAAGAGAAAGATGGAGAGAGGGAAATAAAGAAGAGAGGGAAGAGAAACAGGAAAGTAAGAAAGTGGGAGAGCAGTGGAGAGAGGGAAAAAGGACAGATTAATTTTTTGAGAAAAGTAAGAAAGAGAATGCGGAGAGAGAGAGAGAGAGAGAGAGAGAGAGAGAGAGAGATGTTGTTGCGCCGATATCACTTGTCCTGTTCCTCTAAGCCAGTGCCTCTTCCGTGAAGCGGGGATGAGTAATTAAACGCTGTTCACACCTCGCTGTGACATTTCGATGAGGATAAAGGTGTGGAAATGTGTTCGTGTTTTAATTTTTTAATCATGCACTGCGTTACTGCTCTGCCCACACACACACACATACACACACACACACACACACTTACACAAAATGCATGAAAATGGAACTATAACAAATACTAAACCACTCTTCTGAGAAGATGTTTAAACATTTCTGTACAGCGTCTGAATCTCACAACACTGATGTTGGTGATTAGTTCTGGATCACAAACACCAATCCAACTCATCCCACAGGTATTAGATGGTGCTCTATCACTCCAGAGGACACATATCCAATGCTCCCCTGCCCGATACTTATCCCCTGTAGCCCATGCCTGGGACTGAACACAGTGACTTCAGACTCACAGGTGTGTGTACATGATTGGGATACTATAGTAACTGTCTAGCAACACCATAGCACCAACCTGGGATACCACAGCAACCACCTAGCAACCACCCAGGGGACCACAGCATGCACAGAGGACACCACAGCAACCTTCTAGCAACCACCTGGGACACCAAGGCATGCATCTAGTAACCACCTAGGATACCAGGGCTATGTTTTTATTTGTTTTCCACTTGGTTCGCTTGAACCTGTCCTTGCACCAAAATTACCACAGTGACTGGTTAGCAACAGCTTAACAACTCCATGGGATACAATAGCCACTGCCTAGCAACCACTCGCAATACCATGGCAAAGACCTTCTAACCCTCTTGGCAACCATGCCAATATAAATTTGTAGTTTTTTTTAATATTTCTATTGTTTGTGCACCTAAACGTCTTAAATTATTGACGGTGCATTTTGAATTGCTTTGTTCTAAAATGATGAGAAACTGGTTAGCAACAACATTACAGCTCCCTGGAATTCCACAGCAACCACATGCTAATCACTTAACAAGATCTTAGCAACCCCATGATATACTACGACAAACCCTGACAACCACCTGGAAATTGCTCTGTGCCAACGTCATTCTGGTGTTATTTTAATTATTTGCAGCACTTTGCATTGCAGGTGCTTAGATAGAGTGCTATCAAGATAGTCTTAAAATACTTTCCTATAAACCCACCATGAAGAATGCAGATTTCTTGGATCACATTAGGAGTAAATGCATGAACATAAACCTGTATTTTTGCCGAGAGTGGAATATATGGTGCTAGCAAACAAGCACATGTCAGCTGCACTTGGAGAATCTGGGCTGCAGGTTTGAAAACGCAGTAAATCTTGCATGGCCAATCAGGGCTCTACTCCACTCTAAATCTGCAGCCTGGAGAATCCTCCCTGTGCTGTCTGTGCATTTGATAATGAGGCCTGATTTCCCTGACAGCGAGCAAATAAAACTTGAACGGCGTGTAGGAAAAGACCCTTCTCCCGAGCCCGGCGGTTCACCTGCTGAAAGGAGATATGCATTCGCAGGAGTGTGGCGCCACAGTTAAAGGGATTTGGGCTGCTTTCATTAACTCCCCATCACAGAGCAGGGATGGGCTTTTAGATCCGGCCGGAGGTTTATCTCTAGGACTGCATCACTCTCCGCTCGAGGAAGCACTCTGTCGGGGGAGGGACTGCCTGGCTGCATCTCTGTCTGTGCCTCTGTCTCTCTGTGTGTCTCCCTCCTCACGCCAACTCCTTCATCACTGGGAAAGTGGGGTCTAAAGACTTCTGACTAAAATGGGAAGACGAACCACAATCGATCATACTCCTTCACCTGTATTCGCAGCTGCTGGGAAACGAAGCCAGTACCTGGCACACGGGCCTGTGTTATATTAGAGGGTCTACTTTTTTGACCCTCTTCTGCTTGAGCTTAAATTACAGTCATTTGTAACTCAGACGATTATTTAAAGGAGGACCTAGTTGCTCAAAGGTGTACTCACAGCCTGTATAATCTCCGTAAAAAAAGGCAAAGTCTAATAAAATGGGAGATTCTTAACTGATAAAAATACAGTGCTTGTTTTGCTTAAAAAAATCAAGGAAACTTTTTTGCCTAGTCTCTGTAAATATTAAATAATTCACTTTGCACAAAATAAAATAAAGTAAAATCAAATTTTCAAGTATATTCACGTAAAATTGTCCAAGCAGTGGTTCTGTGTAAGTAGGTGCTCACAGCGGTCAAATGACTGCCCTGGGCGCTTGTTATGAGTAAATCAAAAAACGTGGTGCTTTTAATGTCGAATTTCCTTTGGTTTTTATATTGTGTATTGTGTGTATTGTTTATGATTAATCAAAATGTATACAAACTCTGCATCATGTTCAATTTAAAAACCCAATCTAATATCTCAGAGTAAACCCACAATTTTCTTGTTATTTCCCCCTAAGGTTCTCCATTTGTTTACATTTAACATTACCCTTGTAATTATCCCATCATTCGCCTGTGTTCGGCTGCAACATTAGATATAGAGGGACGTCATTTTGTAGCCTTTTCAGACTCCTGTTCATTTTCAACCAAATATAAACATTGTTTAGACGGCTGAGACATCTGATGGGTTTCTGCTCGGTGGGAAATTACATGAAAAGCCTCTGGATTATACCTTTACAACAACATGAAATCTGGAGAGGCAGTAGAATCTAACCAGCTACTTCAGTTTAACCTTCTGTCTGAGAGGTTGTGGTAGTCACTGGATTTAGTTTCTTTGTATTTATGGCTCTGCCCACTTTAAAAAATTATTGCAAACAGAGTAAATTGAACAAGACTATTGTGTGTTGTGTGGGTGGACCTAAGAGTTGTGTTTGGGATTACATAAAAACATTACATCGTGTTAAAAATAACTAGATACATTCTTGTAAAAGTACAAACATAAAAGCAACCTCTATGAGTTTGGGCAACTTCTGTTGTCTCTGGTTTGTCCACATTCAGAAGTTCTTTTAAGGTAAGTCAAAAATAACCCATCTATGGGGCATTAAACATCTATGGGGCAGGAACAGAGCAACACCCTCATCTCTTTTCACGCTTTTCAGTGTTTGGAGGTCTCTTTTACATCTAAATGTCTGATCATATCAGATCAAGTCCCTTTTTATTTATTTATTTATTTTTTCATAGTGTTCGTAAACACATTAGACCAGTTTCCAGCGTGCTAACAGACTGGAGAGCAGCAAATGGTGAGGAAATTGGAGCAGTAGAACTGCATCGTATGGAGTGATGGAGTAATTGGATGCAACTAAGACTAATCATCCACCTGAAGGCCATCAGATCCTCACAACAATGTTCCAAAATCGAGTATAAAGCCTTCCAAATAGAGTAGAAGCTGTTACTGCAGCAAACAAGTACAAACTCTCTATGAATACCTTTCATTTCAGGAAAAATGATGGTGAGGAGGGGTCCACAAACACCTACTAAATGTTGACCCACTGCAGGGGAAAAACACTGGATCAAATGACACCAGCCTCCTGTAATCGCTGTTGCCTCCGAAGGGTTAAACCTGCTCGCTCACAATAGGTCAGCATCACACCCTCACTGCAATTCCAACAGCTTAATCAGAACAAAATGAACAGTGCCGTCTTGGCCCCTGTCTCCTGTGCCCAAACCCTAGTACGCAATCACTAGCTTTTGTCTGGAAGCGCATTGTCAACGTTCAGCTCAAAGTAATTAAACCATGCTTTTGCTACGTGAGTTCATTTGGAGACGCGCTCTCCGGAGGATCTCTGAATGCCGGCAGATGTTCCCTTTACAATGCGGGAGAGGCCCGAAGAGGGAAGACTGCAAAAGAGCGGATGGGAACGCTGTGCGCATATCAATCAGCTGCCACCGTCAAACAGAGCCACCACACGTCCAGACCACTTTTCCCCACAGCCGGCAAGGGTCTGAGTGCTCACCTGTGGTGTCAGTGCTCTCTGCTGTTTACTCCGGGCCGTGAAAGGCCGCTGCCATGGCCCTGACTTTCAAAAAGGGCTTGGGCACTGTCATAGTATTAAACTCCATTCTTACACACACATAGAGCAGTCCTCCTTGTCCTGCAGTGTGAATGGTTTTGTATCCAGCTACATGTTACCACCCATGTCAACCATCTCATTGCTCTAGTGTCTTTCAGCGTATCCTGTTTGTAACAGCTTGCACTAGAACCTCAGCAAGGATTCACAGGACATCTCTCTCCAACAACAGCTGCAGCAGAAGTTACGTATGTCCAATGCAATTTGTTCAGCAGAAATGCTGTTGAGATCTGAACGCAAGTACTCGAGATGTCTTGTTGTGAATGGCTATGCGTTTTGGCAGTCCTTTGATCACTCAATACACATTCTACTTCCAGGTGCGTATAGGGCTTCTGTCTGTAAACAGCAAGGTTGAAAACTTCAGTTAAACGCCTGTGACCTTCAATCCCTCAGACAGCACTGCATTAAAATCTGACATGCTTTTGTAAGGAACAGAAGAACATGGGCTTGTGAATATTCCAGAAAAATCTTGCAAGAAAATACAGTTAAACACATTTATAACAACATCATCTAGAAACTTGATGGACAGATGCATGATGGGAACATGCTGTGTCCTTATAACTAACCCGTTGCTAAAGAACAAAGAAGAAAAGGACCATTCTGATGGCTGCCAATGTGTAGACTTCAAAACTCAGCGTCTGCTCTTTTAAAACTGGCACTGGAATATGAAGCATGATGGTCGTCCTACCTGACTCCATGAACTCGTTGTTGGAGGCAACCCAGGACTCTTTGCACTTGCGGAGACTGTCCTCCATGGCTTTGATGTCAGTGAAGGGACAGTTGCATTCTGGAAACTTTGTGGAACATCTGCACCAGCAGTCGTTGTTGCGGCAGAGCAGCTCTCCTTCGGAGTTACACGCCACGTAACTGAGCGCCGCCGCAACAAAGCGGCTCCGCAGGAACTCGGGGAGAACATCCTGTAAACCTGGGGGTGAAGAGGGCAGAGAATTTCATTAAGGTCAAGCCTACACACTATGCCCAAACGTTTGTAGACATCCTTTTAATGTATGAATTATGCTGGTGCTTTAAGCTGCACCAGCTGCTAACACAGATTTAATATTCAGTTGATCATAACTATGGAACTTACACATTACAAATGTTCTTGGTAAATCAGGACACTGACGTGGTGGTATGTTAGTGGATCAGACACAGCAGTGCTGCTGGAGTTTTTAAACCCTGTGTCCACTCTCTGTCCACTCTGTGAGACAGTCCTCTCTCGTTGGTCCACCTTGTAGATGTAGAGTCAGAGACAGTAGCTCATCTGTCGCTGCACAGTGTGTGTCGCTCGTCCTCTAGTCCTTCTTCAGTGACACAGGACGCTGTCGGCTGGATGTTTTTGGTCGGTGGACTATTCTCTGAGAGGTTTAACAACTCCAGCAGCACTGCTGTTGTCTGATTGACTTGTGGCAAGGCAACACACACTAACACAGCACCACCACATCAGTGTCACACCCAAATCATACCTGATCTGTGGGGGTCCTGAACATTAAAGTACAAGGTGAATGTACGCTCCCAAAGCATGCAGAGCAACAGGTGGACTGCAGTCTGTAATTGTAGAACTACAAAGTGTATGGTCAGTTGAGCTAGCGACATGGTAAATTAGTGTAGAAACCAGGAGGTCATTTTTTTATTATTGCTAATTGAAGTATATCTTTCCTCTTTCACATTCTGCAGCACTTTGAGCTGGTGTTTGAAAGCTACCATTAAGTGTATAACAGGTTTCAGATGTTGGATGATGGAAAGGCAACCGCCCACAAGTGTAAGAAAACGAGAGCACAGGAGTGATGTGTGTTTACATCAAGAAGTTGAGCAGGAGCTTTGTTGCCAAAATTACTACTGTTTAATTTCCCCCCTCCCCCCCGACTACCACCACCTTCCTTTGGTTTCTCCATCTCACCCCCCCGCCCCCCAAGGGAACGTGTTTTCTATTTTAACTCCAGGTCCACAATACAGTCAGCCCTGGCCCTCCCTCTCCTTCATCATCCGCTGTAGACTGAGCAGTGGGCAGACAGCTGATGGAATGTAAAATGGGTCAGACGCTGGGCTCGGTTTGGTACAGAGGAGCTCTGTAATTGGGTAATGGGATGAATAAAGACCGGCGGTCTCCATGGCAAGGTCATTCGGCCATAAACTGCTGTCATGAACTCCGGCAGGGCTGCAGACAGAGAATCGATGAAGCCGTGCTGTAATTCTCCCACCTGCTGTGCACATATTTTGATAGCTCTGAGTAACGTGAGTATTGACCTCTGTGTAGGAAATTAATTATTGATGATTGGGCAGATTGGATCGTCCAGTACAAAGACGTTACAATGGTGCTTGACATGGAGCAATGATATACGATACCTCTAAATATTTCTTCTGAAAATTAATGTATTCATCTGCTCTTAAAAATGATGGGTCTTCAAAGGTTCTTGATTAATGACCATTTCCATGCTTTTGTTCGTTTCATGGTGAACAGGTTAGAATGTTTTGTATATGATTGTCACACTGCTCTTTGTTTCCTGTGTCCCACCACGGCCTTCTTTAGCACATGGCTCTGTTTTGGTTTAGGTTCTTGTTTCCCTCCTTGTCTCCACCTATGCTCCGCCCTCTCGTTGTGGCTCCTTTGTGGTCCTGCCCCGTCATTGTCTGTCCCAAGTGTTTCTTGTTTGGCTTGTCTTTTTATAGTCCACGTCAGTGGCTCCTGTTTATGGGTCATTGTATGTGTGGAGTAATGTATTTTTATGGTTCATGTCCTTGTTTCTGATTCTTGCTGTGTTTTAGTTCTATGTTTAAAGCCTTTGTGTTTAGCATCTTAGCCCCAGTGTTTAGCTTCTCTGTTTAGCGTTTAGCCTTCGTGTTTAAACTTCTTGTTTAGTGTTTAGCCCCTTGGTTTATGTTTAATTTTTTCTGTTTCAAGGCCTTTGTATTGTATTTTGCTCAGTGTTTAGTAGTCAGTCTTGCTTAGTTTATTTAGTACCTTTTGTGTGTTTAGCCTCTCTGTATAGTTCCTTTGTGGTTATCATTAAAGTCTCCTGCAATTACCTCCATTGCTGTTCCTCACTCTTTGACCACCCCTGCACCCCCAAACATGACAGTGGTTCGATACAGCACCAAACATATCTCTACTATTGAAGAGATGTCCAGTGTGAAAAGACAGAATAATACTTTTGGCACAACATAGAACCATTTTCAAAACATTTCTACATGAGGTCCATGCATTTTTATCATGTTACAGATGAAAGCATGGAATGGATGTGTCCCAGTTGTGTACCACATACTAATATTAACATTAAAAGGGTTAGTTCCACTGGATAGTGCATAGATTATTAACATACTACACCATTTCCTAACAACACCACATGGCGAACTGTTGCTATGACAACGCACATCCTACCAAGCGGCAGCCATTTTTTTCAAAGTCTGAAACTCAAATAATTCCCTCCACACTGCATAGTGCACAGTGTAAGTCATAATGGTTCATGCACTAAAATACTGCAAAATATAAATATTTGTAGTCATAGTACTATTTATATTTGACATAAGCTTTACATCCCTCTAACATCTAATGCACTGTCTGAGTGTAGTAACATTACATTACATTTATATGTGAAGTGCACGATGTAGGGTGTATAGCACTATTTGGAACATAACCCACATTTTCCAGACATGAGAAGCTCATCCCATTCAGTGTTCACTGTGGATTTTTAACAAAGTACACAGCACCAGCGTCATTTGGGGTCTGTTTGAGCCTGTAACAAGCTGCAACAAACAACAAATGCTTTTGAACTTTGTGTTGAATCACAAGAAATATTGCAAATCTGATTGTGGCAATCAATTTCTGAGACAAATATGGTCTTTTTGATATGCTACATGACCACCTTCCCATTGGAAAAACTTGGCCTTGATCCAATATGGCGGCTTTCAAGATGGCGGCCATGACCCGATTATTGCATAAAAGATAGACCCCTCACCCATTCCTCGCTGAAGTATTCAGATATGTAAACTTCTCCTTCGTTTCTGTAATAAAAGGGTATCCTGAGATATATATAAATATATTAGATAAGTTCAGTGAGTGGAAGTACAATGTCACTGGGAGGAATGTGCTGCGTGTATTTAGTGAAAATACATGAACCTTGTTTTCTCGTGCCCTACAGTGTGATCATCCAAGCGCTCTTAATCAATGCCGCCCTATGAATTACTTATGAAATCATTCAATAATGAATACATTAATCCTCTCGCCATCCCTCCGCCAGCGAGAGCGATCCAGATTTCACAGCCCAGCTGTGGGTGTTGAGCACCTGCTAATTATATTATCTGAGAAAATAAAAAAAAGACTTAAATATATAAATAAATAAAACAAAACATAAAACCCCTCTTCTCACTCTCACTAGATCTGACAACCTTCAAGAGAGAATCGATTCCTTTTTGCCTCCGTTTGAGGGCTTTGGCGCAACATTTCTCTCCTCACCGGTATGAATATTTATGGGATGCGCTCCTCTGTATTTATTCTCTGAATCGTGGAGGAACAAGAGACGTAATTAGATGCAGTCTTCCTCTCGAGCCTTGGCTTCTGCTGGGTAGGGAGCCAGCAGTGTGAGGAGGCACAAAGAGAGCGAGTTGGATGGCTTTCATTCCGGAGACAGCTAAATAACAGCTCTCGCGCCCCCTCCCCCTCCTCCTCAGCCTCCTCCCCCTCAATCCCGGCCTCTTCACGGAGAGGAACGGAGCGCTGCCTTTGCGCTCCCCACCCCTCATCGAGGATTGCTGTGGCCTTCCAATCCAATCTGGAGGCTGGAGGTTGTCCCCCTTCATTCCCGTCATTCCTCAGCTAATGGAAAGCGTCCCTTTGTCTGGGGTCTGAGAAGGAGCACAAGAAGGACGTCACGACTAGAGTGGAACAGGTGAAAGAGATGAAACAGTCGTGGGGTTGAAAGATGACCCCAGCCAATGTGGGCTTCCTCCGCCCTTTTCAGAGACGCGTACCCCTCGTGGCCCCTTCCTCGGTTTATTAAAGTAATTACAGGATGGCGGTCAGCGGGGGGCTAACTTCAGGAGGCGGCAGCATTAAGTGGGTTGATGTTTTAAATGTCAAACCTGGAGAAAATGGCACAAGTGGCACAGGCCAGGTGTATGATTAGTGACAACCCCCAGGCTAAGCTGCGTCCGCTTCTGCTTTACCTACGATGCATCTTTCACCCGACTTATGGCAACACTGCTTTCAAAGTAAGCTCAAAACCCCTCGTCCTCTAAAAGCATGTGGTTTTAATCGAAGGTGCTCTGCGCTGTGAGTTCCAGATGCTTTTCACCATGTTGCTGAAGGTAATTTTTTATATAGAAGAGTAATTTCATAATTTCTGACGTCTCAGACAGACACACACAGAACACACACATCCACAGGTGGCACAAACATCCAATTAAGGAGACTTGCTCAAAGCACATCAGCCTTTTTAGCTTAGTGCAGACAAGAGAAGAGAGACATAAACAAACCTGCATTTCAAAGGAAGCTCAGCACTATATTACGTTATTATGTTATTATTTGCATATTTGCACATAGCACAACGTTCATGTCATTTACCCACTCCCTTTAAACTCCACTCTGGTTCCATGCATCATTTACTCAGTTAGGTTCGCAAACATCGAGCTGTGGACCAGCACCGGGCCAACAACAAGTGCTCAACTTCACTTTTAAAATACTATATTTATAGTTCATTCATTCATCTTCTGTAAGTATTTCATCTTGGGTCCAGAGCCTGGAGTCTTGCACTTGACATAAGACAGGAACACTCACTCACACACTGTGTGAACTATTGTAACCGGAAATAGTCCACAGGTGTGTGTGAGTGACTGGGTGAGTGTGTGAAACTGTCCACGGCTGTGAGTGTGTGAATGAGTGACAGGGTGAATATGCAAATCTGTCCACAGGTCTGAGTGACTGGCTGACAGTGTGTAATTATCCACAGGTGTGGGTTCTGGACCCATCAAAACCCTGCTCAGGATAAAGTAGTTGCAGATGGATGAATAAAAAATCCACATCTTTTAACCCTCAGGATTCACTGATCATGCCGCTGTGATCAAACCTGAGGACTGTTTCAAGATGAGACACTTTAAATAAATGCAAAATCAGAAGGAAACAAAAGTAGCTAAAATAAGGCAAGGGCTCCTAAGGGCTACGAAGCTTCGCACCGTGTTGTAAATGTGGTTAAGTTGTTTAATGACTCTGGAAAACTGCAGCAGATAAAACTTGTATTTATGAATAATAGAGGACTTGTGGAAAACACAAATTAAGCCCCAAAAAATGGTGTCTCAGACTTACATAAATACAAGAACATAGCGTCTGTGCTGTGTTATATAACCAGACAGCTCTCACAAACACAGACCAAGGCTACTTCATGGAACTCAATGTTTTATTGGCAGCTCTTAACACACAAAAAGAGAGATAAACAAGAGTGATCCCAAACTGAAAGGGTACTTTGACGCTGTTGGTGCTGGACAGGCTGGAAGCGTAATTTGGCATCAGTACGTAATGATAAAAACATCGCTAATGGTCCAGGCTGTTGTTTTATTATCAGATCATAAATTATCCCTCAACTTTATTGAACTGCAGCACCAACCAACAAATAAATGAATACATTTTCACGTTAGGAAACGGAAAAAAGAGGTTTGGAAATCAGAAATGAAAAAGAAGCATGTTTTTTGGGAGCCTGAGAGGTGGGTGCAGAAACTGTGTGATTCTGACAGAAAATACTACTGTGGTATAGATGCTGAGAGTGTGATGGGCTGCTGATGTACAGCAAGGCCAATGTTATCAGAGAAGGAGCTGGTTTTCCTCGTCTGGATGAAGCTCCGATGTGCACCGAGGCTCTAGCTGCAGGCCTGGGATTGAACTCATCTGTTTTCCCCAACAGAGGTCCAGAAACATGGTTGTAGCAAGTAATGTCAAGTTTGGCTTTGGTGCTTTCAGGAGCAGGAGTATATGAACACACCTTGTGCTGATGGTGTGTGTGAAATTACTTATTTACTCAAAACTGACTGTAAAAGCGAGTGTACTCGTTAAGATTAGGGATGGGAATATCCGGATAACCGAGGAAGTATTACTCTATACTCCAACAGAGAGCATTGTTCTCCACCTTGAGAGAAACCCTAATCTGTTGAGGGAATAAGAACAGAAACCTGGCTAGTGTTATGCTGGTTATTGTAATGCTACATACAAGCTGCAATTATACAGCTGTACATTTTGTCTCAACCCAGATGCATCAGAGAGAATGTGTTCTGCAGCAGGGCTTGTTTTTCAAGTGGCTTAGTTCTCGCCTCGACCCGGAGCATGTCAACATGACTACTATACAATGATAAACCTATGTTTACCTAAAAGCTATTTAAATGTACATTCACTATGCAGATCCCCCAGTCCCACAATGCTACCAACCTCATAGGAAGACGGTACATGTTTATTTAGTAAAGCAAACCACCACTCTTTTCAAACTGCATCAGAGCTGAACATGCTGGAGAATCAGAGTGTTATTAAAAAAAAAAAAAAGCAAATCACTGCTTTGGCTGTCACTGAATATATGACTATTCATAATTATTTTCACATATTTATCATTTCTGTCTCTGTTTATGCAGTGTTAATAATGTTAGTGTTAATAAACATTGCCTACTGCTGAACGCGGGTTACATACGCACCCGTTCCTCTAAAGGAGATCAGTCCCTAGTGCTCTTGCTCAGCCTTAAAAGCCTAAAAAAAACAAGGACACTTTTTTGACATACAAGTCCTATCTATGAGTATTAGGACTGCACCTATGAGTGAGTGAATGAGTGAGTGAGTGAGCTACAAGCCGTTTGAGGTGCTTCACATATGAAAATGCTACAATCTAAACTTGTTGGAATGTGTAATCTTTATATTAACTGTGTTCTACCGCACTTAATTTATTGGAGCACCCATTGATGACAAATTGTGCTGGACAGAGACACTAACTTAATCTGAAACTAAAATGGCCCAGTGGGTGGAACTGGCAGTGACTAACATTGGCAAAAAAAATGTGTATAAACTTCCAAAAAAGAAAAAAAGGCCAGCCTGTTGTTTTTTTTTTTTTTTTATCAGACAATCAGACACAGAAAACAATGCTGTCATTATCTTATTTGCTGAGAACACCACTATTATCTGATGGAGATAAAATGCTTGGTATTTCTACTGACTTATGAGTAGCAGTGGAAAAACCTGACCTTGCCTTAATGTTGAATAAAAACTACTGCGAGGAAATGGCAGTGAGGAGTTTGGGTAAAAGTCCAAGAAAAGGACGGACAGTAGCCGAGTCCCGAAGCCTGCGACTGCAGCCTCAGAAGGACACATCCTCAGTATTACACTTTTCCAAAGACATCGCAGCATGAAACTCCCCTGTAGGAGACGTCAGCTTGCCCTAATGGAGCAGTCTAATGGTGCTACACAGTGACATCACCCGCTGTGGCACAAAACTTTACTTTTTTAAGGAAATTTTATATAAAAATGAGCACTGGACTCATTTAAATCAAACATATTTTTAAGACAAACTCTAATCCCTAGACTCTGGTTTTCACCAGGTTTTGTGTAATTTATTTCGTGTGCAGGGAATTGTGGGTAAGTGAAGTACCCGAAGGACACATCAAGAGCGTCCTCCAAATCTCTCCGACAGAATCCTGCAGGTCTTAGCTGTAAACAAAGGTGTATTCACAGAAACCTCAGGTTTCAATGACGTAACAGACTCAGGGACAGAGCCAGTGTCTTTGATGTGGAGCACTGAATAGCACCCCCTTGTGGAGCGCTACATGAATGTGAGTCAATGATTGAGTATGTATATGAGTGAGAACATGGGTGTGAGTGAGTGAATATGTGTTTGGGAGTGAATGAATGACTGAGTCTGTATGTGATTAAGTGATTGAGTGTGTGTGAATGAATGAGTGTGTGTACATAATGAGTCAGTGAGTATGTGAGTAAGAGTGAGTGTGTACAGCTGTATGGGAGTGAGTGAATGAATGAGTGAGAAAAGGAGTGTGTAAATAATGGGTGAGTGAATGAGTGACTGAGTTAATGCATGAGTGAGTGAGTATGTGATTCATTGTATATATAATATGAATAAGTGTGTGAGTGAATTAAAAGTCAGATCTATGAAGTGTCTAAATCCTAACAGCGCTACGGAGGCTCCTACAGGACACAGCTCTGTTTACCGTGGCTTTACGAGGTGAACGTCAGTCTTCCGCCTGATCTGAGAACAGCGCATTTTATAAGTGTCATGACTGACAAAAATCCACCAGCGAATCTCTCAAGTATTAAATGATTTTCACTTCTAAGTTGGTAAACAGCAGCTGCAGTGCTGTGCCACTCCATGCTATTCTCACATATGGTGTTACTGCTGTGAGGATCATTGCGGTTGTTACTTCAATATTGCAATAGCAGGGGAAGGATGCTGGAATCAAAACGCTGTAATCTGTGTTTCTTTGCCTCTTTCTATCAAGGCTGCATGCTAAAGGGAATAATAATAATAACAGGGTGCAGCAGTGGTCTATTAGTATTTACGACACTTTGAAATTTGCCCCCAATACTTTCAATAACCCCCCTGCTGGGTTTGTTTACCATTGTAGACCACCACATGCACAGAACATACAGCAGACCTTCCCTGGAAGTGGTCGCTGCATTATGAGTGAATTCTAATAACACACCCACCCTGATTAGAGACACATTCTGTGTGTACCTCATTTAATTACAACGTGTTAATCCGGCTAGAAATATATGGAGCTACTTTTGACACAGTATAAAAAGCACTGACAACAAAAATGGCACTCAGAAGCAGCTGCACATGAGCTAGAGGGTATAACCCCCCAATAACTCCCCCCCAAACAATAGGAGTGGGTGCCTTTTGACTGTTAAATGACACTTTATGCAATTTCAGTGCCATTTGTGATCTAGGACTAATCATCATACATCCGTAATAGGTCTCGCTAATGCTCTGGCTGCAATCAAATCTTCACAGCAGTGTTCAGACTAGTCCCCAGTAGTGTAGAGTCTGCAATGCTGTCAGAAGCACCCATTCCTCTAGCTCTAAATGATACATTCAGGAACCCAAAAGCCCCATCAGGACCCTTGTAAGAACCTTAAAGTGAGGAAATCACAGTAAACAAGGAAGTAAAATGTGGGCTGCATCCCAATTTTTTTATTACACTATGTACTGTGTACTAAGCCCAATAAGAATTGTAACATAGTAACAGTTTCTTAGTAACAGGATGTGATGAACTGTTGCTATGGCAATGTATGTCATACAAAACTGCAGCTGCAAAACTTTCCGCCATTTTTTTTTCCAATGGTTGAATCTCAAATATCTCCCTCCACACTGTGTAGTGCACAGTGTAGATCATAAAACAAGGTTCTGTTTACTAAAATAGTATTTCATGTCAGGTAATACATCTATTTAAATTGATCTAAGATTCCTACCCCTCTGTCTAACATTTAGTGAATGGTTTGAGTGTAATTGTGTTCATTGTTTAATCTGTGAAGGGCACAACGTAGAGAGTAGGGCCCTATTAAAATTGTCCAGCTGTGAGAAGCTCCTTTTTGTTTCACTCCGGACTGTGGGACAGTGCTGCTGTGGGTACGGAGGTACAGAGGTACCTACCTTTCAGGTGGATCTTATTCTCCGGGCTGTGCACCAACACTGAGCTGACGGAATCCAGGCTGTCGTAGTTGCTGCATCCGAGAGGGCCCGTCCTGGTCTCCGTTACCTAGGAAACAAGAAGATGTTTTAAAGTTTTATTACTCTGAGAAATCAAGCTCCTGTTTGTTCCTCTTTAGCGGTGCTGGAGCACTGGGCACGGGCCACCGTCTTAAACAAACCGAGACGCATCTGCAGTCCGCTTGAGTCAACAACCGAAATGTCACCGCCGCTCATTCCGTCTCGGCGCCACTCGGCTCATAAAGTGGCCACCTTATGAGCAACATGCAAAACGAGCCCCAGAAAAACAAGGTGCCCGATGCAATATTAATTTCAGATCATGAATGCAGCGGCACAGCGGGAGCTCGGTTCCCGAATCAAACGCAGAGATGACATTGTCTGTTCTAAAATAACTCGCCCACTGTTTCTGACGCGCTAATCCCTTGCTGAAGTAAAGAGATAACGGTGTTTATTATTGTATTCATCTCCAGGCCTTTGCCACGCACATGTCGTTGGTGTGCTGGCAATGACCGGCGACTGCCTCATCCTCGCCAAGAAAAGACAACAGCTAATCTTAGACTCAGAGGATGTGGTCAGTGTTTCTTCATCTGAGAGACAGCAGACAGTGATCCACAGCTGTAGTTTAGTCCTGGTTCTATTGTCTTCAGATGGTGTTCTGTTCAGACTTGAACTAAACTGCAACAGAGAGTTGGATTTGGTTCTCCAGGGTTCAAATACCAGTGCCTACAGTGGTTTTAAAGAACTTTACCAACAGGGAAACTAATCACTAATTCATGCATTCATCTTCTAAAACCACTCTGTTCTGGTCAGGGACACGGTCGCTCCACTTCTACCCAGAATAATTGGGTGCAAAGAAGGAACACATCCTAGACAGGTCATCCAGGAACACATTCACCCAGTCACTCACACCTGTGACAATTTCACACACTCACTCAGTCACTCACACACTCACCCAGTCACTCACACCCGAGGGCAGTCTCACACACTCACCCAGTCACTCACACCTGTGAACAATTTTACACATTCACCTTGTCACTCACACCTGTGAACAATTTCACACATTCACCCTGTCACTCACACCTGGGGACAGTCTCACCCTGTCACTCCCATGCTTGCACCTGTGGACAGTTTCACACATTCACCCAGTCACTCACACACTCACCCAGTCACTCACACCCACGGACAGTCTCACACACTTACCCAGTCACTCACACCTGAGGACAGTCTCACAGACTCACCCTGTCACTCCCACACTTGCACCTGTGGACAGTTTCATACATTCACCCAGTCACTTGCATACTCACCCTGTCACTCCCACACTCGCACCTGTTGACAGTTTCACAGACTCACCCAGTCACTCACACCTGAGGATAGTCTCACAGACTCACCCTGTCACTCCCACGCTTGCACCTGTGGACAGTTTCACACACACACCCACTCACTCACACCTGTGGACAGTATCACACACTCACCAACCCACTAACACACACTCACACCTGGTCACCCATACACTCCACCTTCCAACATGTCTCGAGTGTGTGTTGACCAAAAACTGTGGGAGAAAACCCAAGCTCCAAAAGGAAACCTACACAGACACAGCGAGAACACACCACACTCCTCACAGTTTTAATCAGAATCAACCTGGTAAGTGTGAACGCTCCCTCAGCTCTGCTGTTACTGCAGGGGTTCCTGCAGCTGGGCGACTGCTTTAGATCAAATTAGAAAAGCAAATGAAATGGAAAGAGACAGCTCTCACAATACAAGCCTTCGGCTTTCAGACGCAGTTCCCACTGCTTTCGCTGCGAGGGTTTGTTTGAGTTTCTAAATTGCTTCTTGGAGTCGTCTAGAGTCAATTAAGAAATTTTCTGGAAATAGTTTGGAGCTATAGGAGGGTCTCTCGATTCATTATATACTCACATCATGAACAACGGCATCTATGATGTATGTGTTAAAGAACTAGACACATATTCTGACGAGTGACTATTTTACGGTGCATGGCACCATAGAAAGGCACTGGCCAGAAAAGTGCTGGGGTGGAGGGGTGTCTGGCTGTGGTTTGGAGGGCCAGTGTCCAGCACTGAAAGACCTGAAATTAATATGTTTCCTGCTATTCTCCAGTGTTGTTGATATTTCATTACATCTGCAAACAGACGCACCCACTTGGATGGCACTAATGCCAGGCTGAGATTTGGGGATTATTTTAGAAATCATTATCATCCAATGAGGCCTTTCAGCCGAAACGTTCCTCAGTTTAGATGGAAAATGGAAAATGGAAAAGTCAGGGAAACTTGTTATTAACTGGAAAAATCCACTGCCTTCTTTTAGTTGCTCTGTACACAGCTCAGTTTCTGTACAACGCTCATTCCATTAAGGTGGCACAGTATGTGTCATGGCAGTAAATACAGAAAGGGAATAATAAATCCTGAATGATGATTTACCTTGTTGTTTTAGGGAAACAGGCAAAGATGCAGGAAAGAGGTGTGAATTCAAAATAGGTGAGACTGACCAAGGAAACCAAAGGGGAAAAAATAGTTACTGTACAGATACATTAGTGTAATTAAAAGCAAATGTACCTTTAAAGGTACAGTAGTGGTGTTAAAGTCCAGTTGTGTTCCCTAAAGGTACATTACATTGTATCCTCTGGAAATAGTGGGGAATATTTGTAACCTTTCACTATAGAACTGTATTAAATAAAAGCTGTATTAAAGAAGTCTGGAGAGGAAACAGGGCGTATGAAATCAATACAACTTAAAATTCTACAGTTAATATAGATTATGTTATAATTATGTTCCCTAACCAGACGTACTAAGTATGTACCTTTGGGGGTACCACCACAGTGACAGATTTCCGAAAAGTGTAAAACTAGAGAGAAATTAGGACTACAAGAGTGGACTAGGAAACACAAAACTAGGACAGAAACATCAGTGCTGAGCAGGTGAATACAACAACAATAATAATAATAACAATAATAATATATATTCATTCATTCATTCATTGTCTGTAAGCACTTAACCAGTTCAGGGTGGCGGTGGGTCCGGAGCATACCCGGAATCACAGGTAGGCGGAAACACACCCTGGAGGGGGCGCCAGTCCTTCACAGGGCGACACATACTCACACATTCACTCACACACACACACCTACGGACACGTTTGAGTCGCCAATCCACCTACCAACGTGTGTTTTTGGACTGTGGGAGGAAACCGGAGCACCCGGAGGAAACCCACAAAGACACAGGGAGAACACACCACGCTCCTCACAGACAGTCACCCGGAGGAAACCTACACAGACACAGGGAGAACACACCACACTCCTCACAGACAGTCACCCGGAGGAAACCCACACAGACACAGGAAGAACACACCACACTCCTCACAGACAGTCACCCGGAGGAAACCCACACAGACACAGGGCGAACACACCACACTCCTCACAGACAGTCACCCGGAGGAAACCCACACAGACACAGGGAGAACACACCACACTCCTCACAGACAGTCACCCGGAGGAAACCCAAGCAGACACAGAGAGAACACACCACACTCCTCACAGACAGTCACCCAGAGCGGGACTCGAACCCACAACCTCCAGGTCCCTTAACACTACCTGTGCCACCATATTTTTTTATTATTATTATTTTTTTAATCTTGTGCCTGCTGCATTTTCAAAAATTGTTGGGACAGGAGCAGGTTTACTTCTGCATTACATCACCTTTCTATTTTTCATGTCGCAGTGGAGGAGGCGTGGAGGCAGGAGGCATGTGGGAAGATGGGTTGCTTACACAAAGAGACAAAACACAGTCAAATAAAGGAGGGTAAAATAAACAAAACTGAGAGGTTAACAACACACAACTTCAAATTTACACAAACGAGAATAAAAATGAAGGAAATCACTTCATAAGTGAAAATCCAGGTGAATCAACACTGAGTGGAACCCCCTGGGGTCTAACGTGGTCCCCATATGTTTAAAATCATAATGAAGAGAACAGTCAGCTGCCTTTGTAACTCCGTGTCTCTGCCTCTTAGATTCAACAAAGTAGTGGAATGTTTTGAGGAAAGCTAGATCCATTTGTATTTAAACTCTAACATGAAAGGCGTTGTGCAGTTTATGGAGCAGAAGTGTTCTCCATCACTGTACTTTCACAAGCTGTTGGAGGAACAGAATGGGACAGAATGCTGATTTCCTCATATAAAGCTTCACGAATTTCAAATCAAAATGCACATTGCAGCAATTTGTATTCAAATAAACCATCAGCTAGAACAATAAAAGAAATGTTACTGTTTACACTAATTACACAATGAGAGACAGAGGATGTGTCATAGCCTCATAACTCTGGATGTAAATGGTGGAGATGGCAGAGCAGACGAGGCCAGGAAATGTTTGTACTGTTTAATTTTCTGCACAGAATTATCACAAAGATATTAATGAAACCATCAGTACACATTTTATATGAAAATGGGTGCCTCTGTCAACCCCAGGGGCTTAAATATGAACTGAAACATAAACCCACAGGCACTAGGAGTTAACAATGATCAACAAGGAAAGACAGAAACACAGGGCTTAAATGTATAGTACACTAATAAATAAATAAATAAATAAATTAATAACTTCAGAAGATGTTTCCTCACCATCTGCTCTGTAAATGTGTAAATAAACAAACCCTCTGTCCAATATGTGGGGCTCTCTCTCTCTCTGCTCATGGCAGAGGCATCTGGATTTTAGTTTAGATGACAGAGAGAGCTCCAAACGTTGAAAAGTGTGAACCAAGATGAGGATATTTCTCTATTCCTGCAACATAGGGGGGTAATATTGACTTATTTTTGCTGTTTCTGATCATTTAATGAAAACTCGGGAGATGGCTAATTGCATTAGCGACAGTGCTACAGAACTAAACACCTCGAGTTGCAAATTAGCTTCTGTGGGAATATTCCAACAATGAATAAAAACTTTATGACAAAGTAATTATTTTTCCCTCAAACACACAGTTCCACTTTAAAAAAAAGCAGTGCTTTGGACTGTATTTCCCAACAATCGTAGACATCCATAAATACATCCATCCATCCATTATCTGTAACCATTATCCAATTCAGGGTCGCGGTGGGTCCAGAGCCTACTTGGAATCATTGTGCGCAAGGCAGGAACACACCCTGGAGGGGGCGCCAGTCCTTCACAGGGCAACACACATTCACTCACACACACAGTCACTTTTGAGTCGCCAATCAACCTACCAACATGTGTTTTTGGACTGTGAGAGGAAACCGGAGCACCCGAAGGAAGCCCACACAGACACAGAGAGAACACACCACACTCCTCACAGACAGTCACCCGGAGGAAACCCACGCAGACACAGAGAGAACACACCACACTCCTCACAGACAGTCACCCGGAGTAAGCCCACACAGACACAGGGAGAACACACCACACTCCTCACAGACAGTCACCCGGAGGAAACCCAAGCAGACACAGAGAGAACACACCACACTCCTCACAGAGGGTCACCCGGAGGAAACCCACACAGACACAGGGAGAACACACCACACTCCTCACAGAGGGTCACCCGGAGGAAATCCACGCAGACACAGTGAGAACACACCACACTCCTCACAGACAGTCACCCGGAGCAGGAATCGAACCCACAACCTCCAGGTCCCTGGAGCTGTGTGACTGCAACACTACCTGCTGCACCACCGTGCCGCCGCCCTTTGAACGCACAAGTCTAAAAACAAGATGTAGCATACGTCATGTGGAGGCTTCACTCACTACGCCGTGCACACTGAAGCTGGGCGAAGTCCACAACATAAATGCCATGCAACAAAGAGACGTGTCACAGCACAAACATTGGACGACTTTGAGGCGCAATTCGCATGAACTAGTCTCCTCCGCACACAGAGACAGCAGCATATTCACAACGAGAGGTTTCCTTAGACATGGTGTGGGCTTCAGGGATGAATAAAAACGTTGAACAAATAAAAAATGCAGAGGTCTGGGGGAAAAAAAAATAAAAAGAATGTAAAAATGTGCATTCCTGGCACCTCATGTAAACTCTGCTCTGTCCCAAATAATGACCAACACCATAAACAGCGCACTTTAAAATGTATAAAAGTAATTCTACTACACCAATACATAGTGTAGAGATGTTTGAGACTCCGCCCCTAGTGGAGTGGTGGTGTAATTGCAGAGTGACGCAGACGCAGGTTTATAAACGCTCCCAACGTAGGGCTCGTGTGTAGCGCATGGTGTAGGCTCTGCGTTGAATCAATGCGGAAGTATAAATCTGCCTTTAAGAAAGGACTCTCTGGACTACACCCTGCCTCACCAGCGAGAACTGAGTAAGTCTTTTTTTTTTTTTTTTTTCCCCAGGAGTGAGGAGTGAAGCGGCCATTTTAGTTCCTGACCTCGCCGCACATCAGCCTCGTGTCGGCCCTCGCGAAACAAAACATATAAAAAGGTACACATTAGGCCTTATTTCTGATTGTTTTTCTGTTTTATTTCGTTTGTTGCACTTCCCACTAAAAAAAACAACAAAAAAACAAATAAATTATTGAGTAAACAACGTAATTTAAAAGGTTCTTAACATGACCCTTTTATTTTGAATTATTGTTTGGTTTTGTGTTTATTTTATTATATGAGAGTAATTAGGACTAAAAGGAAACATAAATATAAACATTTGTTAGAACAAGCACTGGATAAACACGCTCACTTTACCAGGTGTGTTATTTATTCAATGTCAATTCTCTGTACACAGCAGACACAACGAAGGAGATACCATTGCACATCAACACACACACACTTGTGGACAACAGACACTAGTTGATCCAGTTTAAATGCTTGGCCTTCCCTCTGTTAAACGTGTATTTGCACATCTGCACTGGACCTACACTGTTGTGTTTTGCTTCTTGATATTTACACACAGAGATTTCCCCAGAGTTCCTGAATCTGTTCATGACAGAATGCACTCTCCCTGCAACCACACACTGAACTTTAAGTGGAACACAGTTCTGTTTCTTAATGAAACGTCTGTGACCCGCTTCGGTCCAAACCCCACGAGCCCCACAGCAGTGTTCTCCCTCTGTGTAAACAGCCCCTGTTCCTTTAAATGATAATGAGCCGCTCGCTGTTCACCCCGACCCCGAGCGCACAGCAGTGAGGAGCGAGGAGCAGAAGCTCTGGTTTTTACTCAGTTCTCTTTCTTCTCCGTTTTGCTTTGCACTCTCACATAAACACAAGTCCAGGGCTGTGATTGGACAGACTCAGTGAGAACGGAATCCCATACAGATAAATGAGTGGGCGGTCTTGTTTCACAGTTTGTGTGTTGGTAGATGCAGATCCATAGATTAATGTCCACATGCAGTGAGCAGGTGAATTCTTAGAAACTACTTTCATCAATTAGATACGATTTCTTGGAGGTATTTTCACTGCCCCTCTTTCCACATTTATTTCAGAGTGTGTTGCAGGCCTCAAAACAATCAGGCGATACATTAAACGCCCCGTCTTTTTACTTGCACCATTTCATTTAAATAAAGGTCAGAGTGGATTCACACACCACCGCCTGCTGTTTGTATTTGCATCTCTGGAATTGGATTTATATTAGCATGATGACCACGGCCCAATTTAAAGTCAAGTGAACTGATAAAGCCAAAGGTCACCGAACACCAGGAGACAATGCATTGGTCACGTCCTCCCCGAGCACTGGATACACACACACACACACAATCAGTCTGGTATTTCTCACATTGTGTGACCTTCTGCTTCTGGGAGGAACATGCTTTTTCCATTTCTCTTTTAATTTGCTCAGTGTGTGTGTGTGTGTGTGTGTGTGTGTGTGATAGAGAGAGAACGCACTGAACCAGCAGAACTCGGTCATGCCAATTATTTCTTCTGTTAGTGTAATTAACAAAACGGAGCCAAAAAGAGATCCAGAACTGCTGTAACATCTCGGAGGCCCTCAATAGGCAGCATCTCCGTGCAGCGTTTTACAGGCTGTAATTACAGCACACATTATTTATTTGCTTTAGCCCACACTCAGAGATTGTTGTAATATTGTTGGGTCATGTTTAATATACATTCATGGTCCCAGTGACCCTCTTTAAACTGCGCTTTGACATAATCCGTGCGGTCCCCAGCCGTTAACTTTAGCGCTGTCCAGTGCGAAATACACCCTCAGACCTGCTGCATGTACCTGATAGTGGGGTCAGATCAGACCATGTTCTGACTAGAAACCAACTGTACCAGAATGTATTTAGGACTGAACAGAGACTACCTCCTCTCAAGCGTCTCGGTACAATTGCTTAGGTTCACTTCAGAGTGCGATTAAAGCATCAGACACTTGCACAGCTGCCGAGACTCTTATTTTGAAGATGATGCAAACATACTACACAGAGTGGTTTGACCACAGCACAATTCCAAAGCCTGTCCATTATTATTTTTTTTTTTTCCATTCTGCCAGAGCACAACATGATATACAATAGGTGGGTGGTCTAATAGAGTGGACACTGAGTGGACACAGTGTTTAAAAACTCCAGCAGCACTGCTGTGTCTGATCCACTCTACACCAGCACAACACACACTAACACACCACCACCACGTCAGTGTCACTGCAGCGCTGAGAATGATCCACCACCACATCACACCTGCTCTGTGGGGGTCCTGAGCGCTGAGGAATGGGGGGGTAGTGGGTTATAGAAGTATGCAGAGTAACACATGGGCTAGTGCACCTATGTGGTCAGCTGAACTAATTAAATGGACAATGAGCATCATCCATGAGACTCTGTGAGTGATCACAGTTACACTATGGACTGCCTCATCTCTATAGAAAAGCATGGAAATTAAGTAGGACCCTCTGGACCAGCCAGAGCAGCACTTACAGTCACCATGCCCAATGCCAAGGGTCAGCTAGAACGGTATAAAACACCCAACACTCGACTGTGGAGTTCTGTCCAAAACCTGTAGAATGATCTAGAACTAATCATCGATATTAACGTAACAGTTGAACACGGTCCAGTCCTCCAGATTCTAGTGTGAAGCTTCACAGAAGAGCAGAAGCTGTGTATGAGTACGGATCCATGCACACTTGGCTATGTAGTGTGTAAAGGATAATGTCCAGAAGTGTAAACAGAAAGGGATATCATTCAAAATGAACTACCCCAGTTGTTTGAAGTGGATAGAGCCTTCTTCACTCCACCTATAGGGTATAGTCTTACATGACCAACAGTAACCTCAGCACTGTGCACTGTTTGGTGAAAGAAGTAAAAACAGCCTGGTCATTGCTCTCTTTTTATTTACCTCCCAGACTGTGGTCCAAGGAAAGGCTTCATCATGAAGTGACCGCGCTGTTCAGCGTCTCTGTATTTCATGATTTGTTTGGTCCTGATGAGACATATCCAAGGTCTTGAAGAATGAAAGGTAGTAAATGACCTCCCGCTTCTCTGAGGCTTTTAAAGTGTTTGTTGAAGAAATAAACCATGTGCTGGACTTTCCTCTCTTTCATTAAAACATAAATAAATAAAAAAGATTCCTTCACTGTTCCATCACATTTGTCGAAGGCCAAAGAACTAACCGTCCATCACAAAGTTTCTGTTTTTAAAACAAGCTCTGATTCTTGGTTTCTATCTGCTTTATGGTCAAGTGGACACCCGTCCTTGTCAGTCAGACTCTCCCACCGCAAGCAGGTATTATATTAACCACTGCTAGGTGGTGTCTGGCAGCAGAAAGGACCACAGGGAAGAACACGGAACTCTCCTGATGCCACAATTCATTTGGAATGTCTGTCCCGCTGGAGCTGCCCCAGTCCCTTGTAAAAGACAGGTTATATTTCTGCATCCAATGTAACTACGCATCGTGATTGGTCCACAGTTAGATGGACATTGTTGAGGTAGAGAAACAAACTCCTCTCCTCCACACACAGAGACTGCAGACAGCAGCAAGTTCATGGTGTGAAATTTACTCAGACATTGGCTTGGACAGGGATGGATAATAACGTGGAACGAAAAATAGAGACGTAAAACAAAAGACAAAAATTGGGATCACGTGGGTGAAATGTGCCAGCTTTGTGTTTCTTTTATTCCTGCCACGTAATGAAAACTATGTCCCAAACAACAACCTACACCCTATTTTTTTTTCTATTCTTACGTTTAATTTAACTGTATTTAACTGTTTCCTTTGCCATTTTAAATGACCCTTGTGTATGAAAGGTGCTCTATAAATAAACTGTCCTTGCTATTGAATTCTACACAGTGTAGAGACAGATGTTTGAGTTACAGCCCTAGTGGTGTGGTGGTGTAACTGCAGAGCGACACACTTCCAACGGCGTAGGGCTGTTGTGACGTAGGCTGTGCTTTGAGTAAACGCAGAATCATAAACCCTCGAGTGCTACTATTATGACTCTCTCCAGTTTCTAACCGTCTGGACAGAGCTTCATGAACCTGGGTCCCATGGCCGAGCGACCACACATAAGGTCAGCTGCAGTGCCATGAAGCATGAAGTCATGTGATCCTGCAGGAAAGAGGAATCTCACTTCACACAGTCTGACGGACAAATCTGAGTGGAGTGGACACCAGGAGCGTGTGACCTACTGAGGTAAAGTGTAATGGAGGAGCAGAGCCTTCTGTCCGTCCTCTGTGGTCATGTCCTTCATGTTTGTGCATGTTTTCTGAACACTGTCGACAAAAACTGTGATGAAAAATATCTGATGTGAACTATTTTCCACAACGGAAACTAGACGAGAACTAAATAAAATGAATGATATATTATATATGTATTATATAGATATATTATATATATGATACATATGACAATGTATTACATTTGTCATCAACGAATACAAAGTAAATGATAATGTAAAAGGCAGCTACATATTGTTTATTAATTCTTAGGGAATACACTCCGTCTGTTTGCTGTCGTCAGGGTGATGAACACTGTCGTCTGGGTGGAACAGTGAAGAACAGTCTTATCTTCGAGTCACTCTCATCAACTGCTGATGAATGATTCGTAAAGTTGAAGCTCTTGGAGCGAGTTTGCGATGACTTCTTAAAATGAACTTAACCCAGTAAACAAGAAACGTCCCTGAACGTTCAAAATAGGTCTAAAAGTAGTCTGCCCGTCAAGGACATATTTTAAACGTCAATGGACGTCCAAAATCCATCTTAATGAGTTAGTTAAGTGGTGACCAATCGATAACGTCAGTGGACGTCCAAAACGCGTTTTATACAAGTCATTTATTTCAGGACCAATTAATAACGTCAATGGACGTCCAAAACACGTCTAATAGTCGTTTTTCAATGTCTGTGTTTGGACGTCTTTTTAAACTTTCATTTTCAACCTGAAGAGAACGTTGATTAGACGGCAGTCATTACGTTATTTCAACATTGAATCAACGGCTAACTGTTTACTGGGAGAAATTAAATGAATTCAAAATGTGTTGAAAGAATATCGCCACTTCATTCTTGATGTTAAATTGTTTTTAGACGTACCATTTTATAAGCTAACGATGTGTGTAAAATAGCAATAAATAATATTTTAAAATAGTAAAACCTCTAAAAAAAAACTAGACTCAAATATACTGAGTTTTCTTAAAATGAGAATAAATCTAATACCCATTTTACTCAAAAGTCTAAGACTAGAATAAACTCAATCAGCTGCCAGCTTGCGGCACCACCGAGAAATTTTGGGGCAGCGTAGCAATAGTTCAAGCATCATGTGGGGGTCCATCCTGCGGAGAAGATTGTTGAATCCCTTGGCAGACATCCAAAAGCACTGGGCACGAGGTCAGTGGTCTGTTTCCCTGTCCATGTGTCACTATGTATCCTAAACGCACGTGTCACAAACCACTGTATTTGTCAGAAACCTGTGATTCTGAGCTCTGCCCTCTAGTGGCTGCATTGCTCAACACCCAATGTGAATTTAAAGGATGCTTGGAAGCGTGTGGGCAGTGATGGTTATATACTTTGAAGATGATGTATTCATTTTTGTACAGAATGGGAACCTAATTAGGTTCTAACCCTAAATGTCCACGGTTTAAATCTTAAGGTCTACGAGATTGGAACTGTGTGTCCAGTGTGATGGTCAGGTGTATTCTCAAGCCCTAGTGCAGATACTGTGATGCTGACGGACCCGATTTGGATTCATTAGGAAAGTCCTCCATTTTCCCTTTTATTTCAGACTTCTTCACCACATTGTTCTCTCTCCATGCATTATTTACACTCTGTTTCAATCATTCCCTTGCAAACATAACCCCATCATTGCACAGCGCAGCATTACAATACTATTTTCATTTCCCATTTCTGTAAGATCCCCACCAATCCGTACGGCCCAGCTGAACGCTCTCATATCCTCGGAACGCAGCCCATTTTCTTATGAGCAATAAGCTGAGCTGGCTGTGGACGGAGTTGCAGGCGAAATGCAGACGGTGGGGAGAGTCATTTATCAAACATGTCGGCGCGGCTGGTGCCGAATGTGCGTTTAGCCGGGGACTGGGGGAGCGCTGCGAGCTGGAATTCAGATGTTTAGGAGTCTGCGGAGTGTGACAGGATTTTAAGTGCAGACTCTCTCCGCTTCATTGGACTTGACAGCTGATGTGACTTAGACGCCGCTGTCACTTATCTGGGGACGACGTCAGCTTTCCACAGCCGCCTCCAGACAGACGGGGTTAAGGGTCCTCCACCCCCCCACCCACTCACTGTTAAATGCTGTGGATCGCTCTGGGGAGCACTCATGATCGCTCGCTCTCGCTCCGCGACAAGACAGCCGAACGGCCTGCTTCGCAAAAGTGTTTGCGTTTGCAAAGCGTCCTGGAAGCCCTAGAAACACACGGGCGCTATTTTCAGGGCTTTCCCCAAAGGGACAGGCACCAAACGGACGCCCTTGTACCGTTCCACTTGGACAAAATGCAGGGAATGTAGGGAATGAACACACTTTGCATCCTGACATGGCTTTGCCATTCCAACTCACGAGCTCGGAGCTTGGGAGGAATATTAAAGAAGTCTGTCCTACACAGAGGTGACTGTTAATAGTATGTCATTATGACAAATGGACATATTGAGAGAGTCCTTCATGGGTAATTGTGCTAAGGCTATCGAGCTGGGGCCATGAGTACACTACATGGCCAAACGTTTGTAGACACTTGCTCATCCGTTCCTTCTGAAGCGTAAGGAATTAACACTTTGTTTGCCCCCTCTCCGTTTCAGGAACAGCTTCTACACTTCAGGGATGTCGTGAAGATTTGTGTGAGGACTTTATGGCAGCCACAAGTGCTTTGCAGACACGCATCCACCGGCCCAAAGATATTCATAGTGCTCTGTCACAGTTAAAAAGGCATATACTGCGGGACTTTATAAGCCCTAGCTGGTATTTGTCCGACAGGCATCGGCTTGATGACCTTGGGCTCATGTGCAGCTGCTCCAGAGAATACTAATATGTTTCAATGGGTGCACATGGGTTTCCACATGAATGAAACATGTGACCCACAGCAGCGCTCTCCCCCTGTCTAAACAGAACAACCCTTTTCAGGCCTGTTATTGTTGGGTCCTCCTCCTTTTCACTCTTGTTTTCACAGTTTTAGCTCAGTTCTCTTCCCTTTCACCATTCCCTAACTATTTGCTGTTTTCATTTTCAGTTTTAGCTCAGTTCGCTTTAGCTCCACTCCTATTCTTGCTCAGTTTTCACATTTCTACACACTGTAAATATAAGTGTAATATAATTGAACTCCACCTTTGTCCACAATGAATGGGTGTAGCACTGAGTGTTGAAATGGTGGGGTGTTAGAATTCTAATAAGCCTGCAACCTGAGATAAGTCATGGACCTCGTCAGAATGACTTGTTCAGCCCGATTTTTCTGATTTCAGCTGCCCACAAAAACCTAGCTGGGTGGTCTATTTCATAATGTGTGTGTTGGAAGGCTCCAGGTCGCCAATTGTATGAGCATGACCCCTGAAGAGTTTTTTTTTTTCTATTAACTTTCACTTTAAAGTAGTTACAGAGTCTTGTAAGAGGCATTTACAGATGCCAATAATAGTAACACTATGCCTTAACCACGCTTCTAAAACCACCATGGTGCTCAGCTCCGGGGACCATTTTAACACTCCAGCCGCTCATTTAATGTTGGTTATTCCACGGCGCATGCAGAGCTAACATTTCGCACAAGTGCCTACACTTGTTCTCCGCAATCCTCTCGTCCCGATGACATTTCCGAGCGAGAAAAACATAGACCACAGAAGTGGCTCTCTATTACCCCCCCCCCCCCCACTTCTTGTGGCCTGCACAGATTCCAGTGCTTTGTCCTTGCAAAACCTGATCACATTGAAACGTGCCCTGGTGGCTGTGGCTATATTTGCCGACAGGTGTCTGATTACAAGGAGCAGGAGGAGGAGAAACAGTCTCTAAAAAGCAGCTCCTCGTTGAGCTGCCACACTCCCGTTCCGGAGCGTAATTGATCGGCCTTTATGGGATTATTGATGGCCCTGTTAGATCCCACTTCTGCTTTGGTGCCCAATTCATCAGACTGATTTGCACAATGAGTACCACAAAAAAAAGGAAGCAGCACTGCAGAGTGGACAGGATAGCCCTGTAATGTCTCATTAGCTTCTCCCCAGATGAACACACCTGGCAGGTGAGGCTACATCCTGCTTACACAAGGCTTCTTTAGCCTTGCAACACTTGCAACACACCTTACTTCAGCCTTGATACAGATCCGTGCAACTGTTTCTGCGTCATAATACAACTGTTCAAGCGTTTGTAGACACTCATTCCAGTACTTAAGGTGCATCCAGGTGAGCTGAGTCAGGTGCTCGGCTGTGTACACAACCTCAGTAAGTACTAACCCACTTCCTAAATGTTGGGATGTTGTGTAACATTTCAATAAATGTAAATAAAAACAGAATGCCATGATCTGCAAATCTCAAAGACCAATATTTTAATCACAATAGATCATAAAGCACATATCAATTGTTAATAGTGAGACATTTGACCTTTCCATTTTCATGAAAATATATCAGCTCATTTAGAACTTGATGGCACCTCTAAAATTTGGGACAGGGCCATGTCTCCCACTGTGTAGCATCCCCTCTTCTTTTAACAACAGTTTGGGAAGTGAGGAGACCAGTTGCTGTGGTTTTGGGAGAGGGATGTGTCCCAATCTGATGTAGGATTCCAGCTGCTGGGTCTTGTCCAGATTTTTGGTTTCATGTTGTGGCAGATGCCCTCTGTTGGTGAAAGGTGTGTACTCCAAGAGGCCATTTCAGCACCTGGACTCCGATATGTGATGAATGCAGTATGTGGTTTAACATTGCATAAATATGCAAGGCCTTCCCTGAAAAAGACATTGTCTAGATCGGAGCTGATGATGTTCTAAAACCTCTATAAACTGTCCATGGTGCCTTTCCAGATGTGTAAGCTGCCTACGCCAAAGACATCAAAGACATATATATTCTGTTGTGAATAAAATATAGATCTGTGAGATTTGCAGATTATTGCATTCTGTATTTTTTTATTAGATTGCTCTGCAGTAGCTGCACATGGACCCCAGTATTGACTTAGGTTGTCACGAGTGCTGTAATGGAGAATGGGGCACTAAGGAACAGCTGCACATGAGCCTGAGGTCGCCATGATCAATACCAAGAGCTGGCAAGAAGCATATAAAGCTCCACCTTATGTGTCTGTGGAGTAAAGGCGCATTGTCCAAAACCTTCAGGATGTGTTCAGGACTAATGTTCCAACATCAGTACCTCTCCTTATTAACATCCTTGTGACCGCCATCAAATCCTCACAGCATTGTTCCAAAAAGTAGAAGCCGGTGGGGCAGCCAAGACGAGACAAACCTTACGTTTGATGTCAGAAGAATAGTTTGACAGTGAAGACACTGTCATAGCTTTGATCCTGAGTGATGTTGCCGTGGTAACCCCACGGATCTCAGAGCTGGGATGTTCCTGTAAATTGGCCTCTTACTCCGATCGACATCTTTGAGCACCATGGCAAAGTTCCTGGAGCTTTCACCGACTCTCTCCACCCAGAGGAGGTGAAAAGCTTACGTAAGGCCTGTGTGTCGAGGGGACGGGATTGGACGCCTGCTTCAGTGTTATCACAGATTTTAATGACTGATTGTTTCTAGGCCTCTCAGATGAGGCGCTAGTTACCGAGGGAAGGTTGGCAGCATATGTCGCTGATATAAAGGAAATGAGCCTCTGTGTAGCTTGGCGGTCGCGCACTTTGATAAGGAGTCATAAAGGATCTGAAACAAATTGAACTTTCTCTGCAGATGTGGCATTGAGAGAAGTCGGGCTAATGAAAAGCGTGATGCAACCCAGAGGGGGTGTTATTTTCCAACCATCTCTGTCTGCTTCATCCCAACGAATACACACTCCTTCATTACCCACCACACACAGCTGCTGGCACCGAGACTCATCTCCTGGGCTGAGAGGAGGACCCTCATTACTCTTCATCTGGACTTAATATGTTTAAAAAAAACATAACTAATAAAATTTGGATTCACTGAGGCGTATTTTGAGACCCATCATTGTTTTCTTATGGAGTCATAGGGATGTTCTGGAGCAGCTACACATGGTTGAGGGGATCTTCCATATCTCCTGCTCTTCTGGGAAGACTTTACATTAGATATTGATATATCCCTGTGAGGTTCTGATGGCATTCAGCCAGCATTGGTTGTTCAGGTACTGATGATTGGTTGGATGATCTGTTCTGGATTACAGATGGCATTCTATCTTATCCCAAAGGCTTTGGATGAATCTCTGTCCCCAACCCAAAGCTGGGGATCTTTACATTCCACCAGCTGATGCTTGGAACCGACCATGGTGACTCACTGCTCATGTGCAGCTGCTTCAGTGCAGAGATTTTATATATATATATATATATATATATATATATATATATATTTTAATACAGGTTAACCCAGACCAGAGTGGTGCAAGTGGAGGGTTAAAATGAATATATTAACAGTGCTATAATCCCTCATGGCCTTTAGGTGAGGGAACAGCTGTAGCAGCAGCACTGAGACATTTACTTACAGCCAGAGCATCACCGTCTATTACTGGATGAGAGAAAAGTTCATCACATAGATATTTTGTATTATTTACATTGGCTCCTGCCTCATATCAATGTTGGAATTTGACGTCTAGATTTTTAGAGATCCACTGCAAATCAGCCTCAGACACCTTATTAATTTCATATCCTTCTAGGAAGGAAGTGGTGGGGCCAACAGGGGGCGCTGTCCATCTGATCTGTGTGGATCAGGCAGGGACAGGAGCACTACTAAATAAACAACACCATTGTTGTCTTCGGACGAGACATGAATTGAGGTCCTGACGCTCTGAGGTCTGTAAATACCCCTGGGGCATTTCCTAAAAAGAGTCAGGGTGTGACCCTGATGTCTGGCTAAATCTGCAACTGTGGTCATTTCTCTCCTCCAGATCGTCCCCATCTTCAAAAACCATCTCTGTCTCTTCTTATCGTCTCCTCTTTACCTAACAGCTAATGTGTGGTGAGGCGACTGACGCAGATGTGTTTCCATGTCCTCATCCAGTTGGATGATGGTGTTTGAGACGACTACCTAATGCCCTGAAGAACTTCAGGGTATTCAGTGCTTCAGTGCTTCAGTGCTTCGGGGGTCAGTAAAAGAGCTGTAGAAGTGGAGCTACAATTAAAATGTAGAATTAATTAATTACTAAAAGTGCCAGAAATACACCGAAAAATACACAGGTGTTTAATGAATTAAAAAATATAATCAGATTTTTGGATTTAATTAAAATTTAAATTATATGCAAATTAATAATTTGTTGTTTTTTTATTGTGAATGGGAGGGGGAAAAATAATTAAAACTATCATTAACTACATGTCACTGGGCCTAATAAAGCAAAACAAATAACTATTTTTAAATATAAATAAATGAAATGGATGAATGGAGATAATCTATTTTATTCATTACAGTAAAACTGTTTATAATTAACAGTGCGACAAAGCATTCAAAGATCATTCTGCAGACAACCTGATAGTTTTAAAAATGTGGTGCTTTAATAAATGCAGACTTGTACACTGTAACTCCACAGAGCTGTTGGCCAGTTAGACCAAACCGACAACTCTGTCCATGTCAGCAGTTATTTAAATTCAAGTAACACCAGGTGCACATCTCTGTGAATGAGTAAAGACCTTTAAACCCAAACGTAAACACCGGAGTGACTTTTCAAAAACAAAAAATTTTACATTTTCTTTTTGATTTTATAAAACTAGTATTGTTCATTTATACCAAGTCCTTGAGGCCTGGATATGTTCTGTCCCCAATGTGAAAGGGGTTGATAGTATAAATAACAGGTAACTGCAGTTTGATGATAAAGTGTATGCATGCTCCTTAATATCTCCTCAATATCTAACACCAAACAATACAATAATATCCATCTGATTGGTGCTTTACTAGTGAGCTGATTGGCTCTTTTAACTGAAACTGTCATGTTAAGCACAACAAGTTTATTCATTCTACAACCACTGCCTACTCTCCTCTTCATTTAAGATGTTTACTAAACAGGTCAATACACTTTTAATAAGTACAAGCGTGGTGGTCGTAGCATCTGAAGGTTTCCTGAGACAACCGAGCTACATGCTCCACCTGTCCATTCGCATGGAGTGACTTCCCCCTCGTTCAACAACGGCTTTGTGGAAAGGTCAGTCTAAATGAATGGCATTGTTTCAGGCAGCAGAGTCCAGTGATCTGTGCACTCCCACTCAGCAGCTGTGGCTGGGGTCACTTGATCCAACATGCTAATGGCAATGGCACTTTAAAGTAACGTTAAGAGACGCAGCCAGCTGAAGTGTCGCTATGGCAACAAGCTCTATCACTTTTCACATAGAGTGAAATCCAGCATGTTTACAGAGCCTTTGATGTACATCTCGACACAAACACAAACAAAAATATTGGCAATAAAACATCAACTGGGGGGTTGAATCAATTATACACAAAAGTGAGTATATACCAAACAATAATATGGCCAGCTGTATTTGACAAGTCAGACTTCAAGACAGCATTAATAATTATTAGATTTATTAGATACGCTGTCAGAAAACCACATAAGCAAGTCTGTTTTGATTAGCGACACAATACAGCTTAAAAGACAAGTCTGAAGTAGCCATGCTGCTCTAGGTCTTGCTAATACTGTGGTGCTGGTTTAGTTGACCACTAAGCAAACCACATGCCGCTTTTGCTATTAAGTTGTGTATACAGAAATGCAAGCTATAACCTATTAGCCTATGAGTTTCCAGTACCTTGTAGCAACATTAATATCCTAGCTTCAGCACATAAGTAGCACTAACACAACAGCAGTGAAGCTTAGCGTGCTTGGTGGCCACATTCATTACCACAGAAAAGGAGGACATCACACCCCAAAATGGAGGACATCACACCAAATGCAGTGAGGGATGGTACTACAACACGCAAAATGAGATGCCAACTTGTGATATTTCCTTTCTTACATGCATCCAAACACTTGCTGTTGCTCAGGAATGTGAACAAAACACTTCTGCAGGTTCACACAGATTTGAAGCTCTTGCCTTTATCTAACTCAAGATTCATTCCCTCATTTGTCTCTGCTTTGTTCATCACTAAGGACACACAGGACAGGTTGGACCTTGTGTAGTAGCCGGTAGGTGAGCTACAATGTCACACAAAAACACTGGACAAAACACCTTGTATTTAATTGGTTTAACAATGTGCCAGTGACAAAAATAAAACCAATCCAAAGCAAACTGTATGGCTATGAAATAGATGGAGGGCTTGGAGCTGAAAATACCAGAATGTTCAGCCTAAAGCCAGATGTCTGGGCAACCTGCTTGGAGAACACTAACAGCCCAGGTCCGATTTCCCCAAAAGCTTGGCAGAAGGCTCATCTTAACTGGGAAAGACAATGGGAAATGTAATTGTCACTTCACCATTTAACTATCATCCTAATTCTAGAAAGACTTTGGGAAACCAGCCCAGATCAGTTCTGCTAGCTAACAGATACCACACTGAGTGATGGGGGAGGGAGATCCATCTCCCAGACGTAGATGACTGAGGCAAACCAATAAAACGATTCTGGCCCTGGTCTAACCCTAACCCCCCCTCAACAAATAGCTTGACTGAATGTGAGTGGCGAGATACATGGTCTTGTTGTATGCTACAGAAAGCCCAAATTAGGGTCTTACGTGATGCTTTCGGCCACTTTTGGCACCCATCCAGTTTGCCAGGGCCAGCACAGCCATGTCTTTGCCAGAAGCGGGCATTACATCATGTCTTGGTTAATCAACTGGATGACAATAGGGTTTCATTAACTTTTAAAGAGTTTGAATAGACAGCAGATTGTCTCATTTACCTTGATGGCAGAGGTGGCGATCTGGAGGTGATGGAGTCTTCTGAGCGTGCTCTCTCTGTCTGTAAAGTAAGAGGCCGCCAGCTGGTGCAGGATTTCCAGGGACACCACCGAGCTGTTGCCATTCCCTTCTGACTTCTTGCTGAGCTTCTGCTTGTCCAGGAAGATGGTGAGCGACTCCTCCCCTTTTTAAGAGAGATACAGATACAGAGGCTGGTCAGAAGATGGACATTTCAACTTTGCCAAGACAGGCCGAGTGACAGCTAGCTCTGGATGGTGGTCTGAAAGTAGGAGTGCGAGATCCACCCTCCCTTTCTACTTCAGTCAGAGCGAGGGGCTCAAAGCTGCATTAAAAATGGAATACAGTGGAACAGACGTTCCCAGCCTGGCCCTCTGGGACATTCCCAGCCGGTCGGTGCTAGTTCACTGGCACCAGGTAAACAGCATTCCCCAGCTTTGATCACAGGGTGTGTACGAAGTGTGTTGGGGAACCAAACAGAACGGAAAAGTGAAGTGGGAGGTGATGCTCAATCACTGTAATGGAATTGTTGCAGAGCTGTGGTGATCCAAGAGCGAGGAAACAAAGCTTGGAAGCCAGGAATATTGTCTAGATGCTATCAGAATGAGAGAGCAGATGTGCCCAGAGGGAAGCGATTATGTATGTATGAATTGTACTTTATGCAAGCATCTACAATACATTACACCTGACAGTGGGGCTGTTTAGTTCACGGTGAAAAACACAATCCAAGGGAAAATAATCTTGAATCTAGTATACAACCTAATATTTCCTCATTCTGGGCTCGTTCTAAGATTATTGCCAGGTTATTCGACCTATATCTAGACGTGGTTTGGCCAGTTAGTCTCTACACTACACTGAACAGCTGCAGTTGATTGAGGAAAAGGTAGAGTCACTATGAGAACGTCTGGTGCGGCGTAGGCCCCATATCCTGTTCTTTCTTCTCCAGTACTGAATGTGGAGAGCCATGCAGACCACAGGATCCTGTCTCTGGCTGCAGACAGCAGATCAAACCCTGAGGATGCAGGCTGCCTCTGGGGCTCACCATACATGCCGCTGACTGCTCCTGCAGGGTTCTCCATGGTGAGTCGATTCGTCCTCCAAGAGGATCTCCCCATCTTCTCAGTTTTGCTGTCAGGGAGAGCCACAGGGAGCTGCTTCAGAAACAGAGAGATTTACAAAGATGGGCTCTCCTCTGCAGTAAACACTGGGTTTGAAGGGGTCCAGACACATGTTGGACTAATCTATGCCACCTTTGGCACTTATGGGTCAATTATGGTAGTATCTGAGGGATAGATGTGAGTAAAATGCAGGCTTAACATGTCGTTTGGGCCAGAACACACCTGATATCTGGACTATAAAAAATAGACATCTAGATGAGCTTTAGAGTTGAGTCAATGCTAACATTCAAGGCCAAATATTCACTGGGGGGCATCTACAACACCTACAAGTGTCATCATAAATTCAGTCATTGGCTACAGATATAGGACCCTGGATTTTTCAGAGGCTTGGAAAGAAGAAACCACACTTTGAGCTATGGATATAAGTTTATAACCAATGCATTTTTGTTTTTTAACCAAAGGAACACAGTCGAACAACTGATTTATT